>NC_092759.1:22239047-22342422 GCF_047496795.1 Chiloscyllium punctatum | reverse complement strand
GGAGGGTAAACCCAGGTGCGAGCACAGAGACATTGGGTCGAACAGCTTCCTCCCGCTCTGCTGGTGGGGGGGGGGGTGGGGGCAGCTGTTATCCCCCAGCCCGCATCCCAGCCTCGGGTCAGGGGGGTGTAGGGGGTAGGGGGTAGGGGGTAGGGGGTAGGGGGTAGGGGGTAGGGGTAGGGGCAGTTGGGTGGGGGAAATCAGATCTGACACTGAAAATTTCCCCCTCTCTCCGTGACCCCTCTCTCTCTCTGTGACCCCCCTCTGTTACCCCCTCTCTCTGTGACCCCCCTCTGTTACCCCCTCTCTCCGTGACCCCCTCTCCCTGTGACCCCCCTCTCTGTGACACCCCTCTCTCTCTGTGATCCCTCTCTCTGTGACCCCCCCTTTCTGTGACCCCTCTCTCCATGACCCCCCTCTCTCTCTGACCCTTCTCTCTGTGACCCCCATTCTCTCTGTGACTCCCCTCTCTCCGTGACCCCACCTTTCTGGGACCCCCCTCTCTCTGTGACCCCCCTCTTTCCGTGACCCCGCGTGACCCCCCTCTCTCTGTGACCCCCCTCTCTCCATGACCCCCCCGTGACCCCCTCTCTCCGTGACCCCCTCTCTCCGTGACCCCCCTCTGTGACCCCCCCTTCTCTCTCTGACCCCCCTCTCTCCGTGACCCCCCTCTCTCAGTGACCCCCCCATGACACCCCCCTCTCTGTGACCCCCCTCTCTGTGATCCCCCCCTCTGTGATTCCCCCCCCTCTCTGTGATCCCCCCCTCTCTCTGTGACCCCCCTCTCTCTGTGACCCCCTCTCTCTGTGACCCCCCTCTCTCTGTGATCCCCTCTCTCTGATCCCCCTCCCTCTTTCTGATCCCCCTCCCTCTCTGTGACCCGCCGTCTCTCCGTGATCCCCCCATGACCCCCCTCTCTCTGTGACCCCCCTCTCTCTGTGACCCCCCTGTGACCCCCTGTGACCCCCCCTCTCTGTGACCCCCCCTCTCTGTGACCCCCTCTCTCTGTGACCCCCCTGTGACCCCCCCTCTCTGTGACCCCCTCTCTCTGTGACCCCCCTGTGACCCCCCCTCTCTGTGACCCCCTCTCTCTGTGACCACCCTCTCTCTCTGTGACCCTCCTCTTTCTATGTGCCCCCCCTCTCTCTGTGACCCCCTCTCTCTCTGTGACCCCCTCTGTCTGTGACCCCCTCTCTCTGTGACCCCCTCTCTCTGTGACCCCCCTCTCTCTGTGACCCCCTCTCTCTCTGTGACCCCCCTCTCTCTGTGACCCCCTCTCTCTGTGACCCCCTCTCTCTGTGACCCGCCCTCTCTCCGTGACCCCCCTCTCTGTAACCCCCTCTCTCTGTGACCCCCCCGTGACCCCTCTCTCTCTGTGACCCCTCTCTCTCTGTGACCCCCATCTCTCTGTGACCCCCCTCTCTGTGACCCCCCTCTCTGTGTGACCCCCCCGTGACCCCTCTCTCTGTGTGACCCCCCCGTGACCCCTCTCTCTCTGTGAACCCCCTCTCTCTCTGTGACCCCTCTCTCTCTGTGACCCCTCTCTCTCTGTGACCCCCCTCTCTTCCTGTGACCCCCCGTCTCTGTGACCCCCGTCTCTGCAACACCCCGTGACTCCCCTCTCTCTCTGTGACCCCTCTCTCTCTGTGACCCCCCCCTCTCTGTGACCCCTCTCTCTTCCTGTGACCCCCCATCTCTATGACCCCCGTCTCTGCAACACCCCCGTGACCCCTCTCTCTCTGTGACCCCCCTCTCTCTCTGTGACCCCCATCTCTCTGTGACCCCTCTCTCTCTGTGACCCCTCTCTCTCTGTGACCCCCCTCTCTCTGTGACTCCTCTCTCTTCCTGTGACCCCCCATCTCAGCAACACCCCGTGACCCCCATCCCTCTGTGACACCCCCCTGTGACCCCCCCTCTCTGTGAACCCCCTCTCTCTGTGACGCCTCTCTCTCTGTGACCCCCCTCTCTCCCTGTGACCCCCCCTCTCTCTCTCTGTGATCCCCCTCTCTCCGTGACCCCCCTGTGACCCCCTCTCTCTGTGACCCCCCCCTCTGTGAACCCCCTCTCTCTGTGACGCCTCTCTCTCTGTGACCCCCCTCTCTCCCTGTGATCCCCCCTCTCTCTCTCTGTGATCCCCCTCTCTCCGTGACCCCCCTGTGACCCCCTCTCTCTGTGACCCCCCCTCTCTGTGACCCGCCCTCTCTCCACGGCCCCCCCTCTCTCTTTGTGACCCCCGGCCCCACCCCTCGCCGGGACAGGAGGGGCATGTGTGTGTGGTGAACTCTAACCCTGGTGTTCCCGATGAGACGTGTGAGCGCAGGAACATCCGAATCAAAGTTTACTCCAAACCCTATCACAGGCTGCAGGGGCCCAAGGCAGACCTGGTCATCGGTGAGTGGGGGGGAATGGGGGGAGCAGGGAGTGGGGGTTGGACGCGGGGAGGGGGGACAAGCCAGGGGGAACAGAAGGGGGCGTGCGGCGACAGGAGGGGGTTGGGCGTCATGGATTCAGGGGACAGCTGCTGAAGCATTGTGGGAAATGTGGAAGCCTCTGGCCTACATGGATTTCCAGTAGGAGGTTAACAAGGTGCCAGGTAAACGGCTGATGTGCAGTGTCAGAGCTTCTGGATGATGTAGGTGGACAGCAGAAAACAGAGAGTGAGTACGTGGAATGTATTTTGTTTTTGAACGGATTGGCAAGGTGTAGCAGTGGGATCCCCACCTAGAACATAGAGCATTCCGGTGCAGTACAGGCCCTTATAGAACATTCCAGCGCAGTACAGGCCCTTATACAACATTCCAGCGCAGTACAGGCCCTTAGAGAACATTCCAGCACAGTACAGGCCCTTATAGAACATTCCAGCACAGTACAGGGCCTTATAGAACATTCCAGCACAGTACAGGCCGTTATGCAACATTCCAGCGCAGTACAGGGCCTTATAGAACATTCCAGCGCAGTACAGGCCCTTATAGAACATTCCAGCGCAGTACAGGCCCTTATAGAACATTCCAGCTCAGTACAGGCCCTTAGAGAACATTCCAGCTCAGTACAGGCCCTTATAGAACATTCCAGCTCAGTACAGGCCCTTATAGAACATTCCAGCACAGTACAGGCCCTTATAGAACATTCCAACACAGTACAGGGCCTTATAGAACATTCCAGCACAGTACAGGCCCTTAGAGAACATTCCAACACAGTACAGGCCCTTATAGAACATTCCAGCGCAGTACAGGCCCTTATAGAACATTCCAGCACAGTACAGGCCCTTATAGAACATTCCAGCGCAGTACAGGCCCTTATAGAACATTCCAGTGCAGTACAGGCCCTTATAGAACATAACAGCGCAGTACAGGCCCTTATAGAACATTCCAGCGCAGTACAGGCCCTTATAGAACATTCCAGCGCAGTACAGGCCCTTATAGAACATTCCAGCGCAGTACAGGGCCTTATAGAACATTCCAGCACAGTACAGGCCCTTATAGAACATTCCAGCCCAGTACAGGCCCTTATAGAACATTACAGCGCAGTACAGGCCGTTATAGAACATTCCAGTGCAGTACAGGCCCTTATAGAACATTCCAGCGCAGTACAGGCCCTTATAGAACATTCCAGCGCAGTACAGGCCCTTATAGAACATTCCAGCTCAGTACAGGCCCTTATAGAACATTCCAGCGCAGTACAGGCCCTTATAGAACATTCCAGCGCAGTACAGGCCCTTATACAACATTCCAGCGCAGTACAGGCCGTTATAGAACATTACAGCGCAGTCCAGGCCCTTAGAGAACATTCCAGCGCAGTACAGGCCCTTATAGAACATTCCAGCGCAGTACCGGCTGTTATAGAACATTACAGCACAGTACAGGCCCTTAGAGAACATTCCAGTGCAGTACAGGCCCTTATAGAACATTACAGCGCAGTACAGGCCCTTATAGAACATTACAGCACAGTACAGGCCCTTATAGAATATTATAGGCCTTTATAGAACATTCCAGTGCAGTTCCTGCCCTTATAGAACATTACAGGGCCTTATAGAACATTCCAGTACAGTTCAGACCCTATAGAACATTCCAGCGCAGTACAGACCCTTATAGAACATTCCAGCGCCGTACAGGCCCTGATAGAACATGACAGACCCTTTTAGAACATTCCAGCGCAGTACAGACCCTTCAGCCCTCGATGTTGTGCCGACCTGTGGAACCAATCTGAAGCCCATCTAACCTACACTATCCCATTATCATCCATATGTCTGTCCAATAACCATTTAAATGCCCTTAAAGTTGGCGAGTCTCCTACAGTTACAGGCAGTGCATTCCACACCCTTACTACTCTCTGAATAAAGAAACTACCTCTGCCATCTGTCCTATATCTATCACCGTCAATTTAAAGTTATGTTCCTTCGTGTTAGCCATCACCATCTGAGGGAAAAGGCTCTCCCTGTCCACCCTATCTAACCCTCTGATTATCTGATATGTCTCACTAAATCACCTCTCAACCTTCTTCTCTCTAACGAAAACAGCCCCAGTTCCCTCAGCCTTTCCTTGTAAAACCTTCCCTCCAGACCAGGCAACATCCTGGTTAATCTCTTCTGAACCCTTACCAAAACTTCCACATCCTTCCTATAATGCAGTGACCAGAACTGTACACAATATTCCAAGTGCGGCCCCCCAGAGATTTGTACAGCTGAAGCTAGACCTCGTGGCTCCGAAACGCAATGCCTCTTCCAATAATGGCTAACACACTGTATGCCTTCTTAACAACCCCTGGGTGGCAACTTTCAGGGATCAATGTACATGGACACTGAGATCTCTCTGTTCATCCACATACCAAGAATCTTATCATTAGCCCAGTACTCTGCATTCCTGTTACTCCCTCCAAAGTGAATCACCTCACACTTTTCCGCGTTAAACTCCATTTGCCACCTCTCAGCCCAGCTCTGCAGCTTATCTATGTCCCTCTGTAACCTACAACATCCTTCGGCACTGTCCACAACTCCACTGACCTTAGTGTCATCCGCCAATTTACTAACCCATCCTTCTACACCCTCATCTAGATCACTTATAAAAATGACAAACAGCAGTGGCCCCAAAACAGGTCCTTGCAGTACCCCATTAGTAACTGAACACCAGGATGAACAGTTCCCATCAACCACCACCCTCTGTCTTCTTTCAGCTAGCCAATTTCTGATCCAAACCTCTAAATCGCCCTCAATCCCATGCCTCTGTATTTTGTGCAATAGCCTACTGTGGGGAACCTTATTAAATGCCTTACTGAAATCCATATACAGCACATCAACTGCTTTACCCTCATCCACCTGTTTGGTCACCATCTCAAAGAAGTCAATAAGGTTTGTGAGTCATGACCTACCCTTCACAAAACCTTTCCCTATTTATTTCCATATCTTTGATAAAGGGAGCTCAATCCAGGTGAAATGTGCCGTTCGGTCGGGGAGTCGGTCTGTGATCGGGAGGGGGATTCTGCAGCTCAGGATCCATCAGTTGGATTATTCGATTATAGGCCTTTGGATTATAAGAGATAAGGATTTATAATCATCTGGCAAGCAACAATTTGATTTCAGATAGTCAACATGGTTTCGTCAAGGGCAGGTCGTGTCTCACAAACCTCAGAGTTTTTTTGAGAAGGTGACCAAGTATGTAGATGAGGGGAGGGCAGTTGATGTGGTGTACATGGACTTCAGTAAAGCCTTTGATAAGGTTCCACATGGTAGGCTGTTGGAGAAAATGCAGAGGCATGGGATTGAGGGTGATTTAGCAGTTTGGATTAGAAACTGGCTTTCTGAAAGAAGGCAGCGAGTGGTGATTGATGGAAAATATTCAGCCTGGAGTCCGGTTACTCATGGTGTGTCACAAGGATCTGTTTTGGGACCACTGCTGTTTGTCATTTTTATAAAAGACTTGGACGCAGGCATAGGTGGGTGGGTTCATAAGTTTACAGATGACACTAAAGTCGGTGGAGTAGTGGACAGTGTGGAAGAATGTTACAGGCTGCAGGGGGACTTGGATAAACTGCAGAATTGGGCTGAGAGGTGGCAAATGGAGTTTAATGCAGCTAAATGTGAGGCGATTCACTTTGGGAAGAATAACAGGAAGGCAGAGTACTGGGTCAATGGAAAGATTCTTGGTAGTGTGGATGTGCAGAGGGATCTTGGAGTCCATGTACAAAGATCCCTGAAAGTTGCCACCCAGGTGGATAGTGCTGTTAAGAAGGCATACGGTGTGTTAGGTTTCATTGGGAGAGGGATTGAGTTCCGGAGCCGCAATGTCATGCTGCAACTATACAAAACGCTGGTGCGGCCACACTTGGAATATTGTGTACAGTTCTGGTCAAAAAGTTGTAGAGGAGATTTACCAGGATGTTGCCTGGTCTGGAGGGAAGGTCTTACGAGGAAAGGCTGAGAGACTTGGGTCTGTTCTCATTGGAAAGAAGAAGGCTAAGAGGAGATTTGATAGAGACATACAAGATGATCAGAGGATTAGAGAGGGTAGACAGTGAAAGTCTTTTTCCTCGGATGATGATGTCAATTCTCCTGCCCCTCAGATGCGGCCTGACCTGCTGTATTTTTCCAACACTACACTCTCCAGTCTGATCACCAGCATCTACCGTCCTCACTTTCTCATGAGTAAGGGAACTGTCAGACTGAGATACAGGTGGGCAACTGTGAAGTTGATCATGTGATCAGGAAGAGGAATTGGAAGAAGCACAGGATTGTTCAGGCCGAGAATGGCTGCAGGGTGCAGAGGGATCTGGGTGTTTGGGAATGACTGCAGGGTGCAGAGGGATCTGGGTGTTTGGGAATGGGTGCAGAGGGATCTGGGTGTCTGGGAATGGCTGCAGGGTGCAGAGGGATCTAGGTGTTTGGGAATGGCTGCAGGGCGCAGAGGGATCTGGGTGTTTGGGAATGGCTGCAGGGTGCAGAGGGATCTGGGTGTTTGGGAATGGCTGCAGGGTGCAGAGGGATCTGGGTGTTTGGGAATGGGTGCAGAGGGATCTGGGTGTCTGGGAATGGCTGCAGGGTGCAGAGGGATCTGGGTGTTTGGGAATGGCTGCAGGGCGCAGAGGGATCTGGGTGTTTGGGAATGGCTGCAGGGTGCAGAGGGATCTGGGTGTTTGGGAATGGCTGCAGGGTGCAGAGGGATCTGGGTGTTTGGGAATGGCTGCAGGGTGCAGAGGGATCTGGGTGTTTGGGAATGGCTGCAGGGCGCAGAGGGATCTGGGTGTTTGGGAATGGCTGCAGGGCGCAGAGGGATCTGGGTGTTTGGGAATGGCTGCAGGGTGCAGAGGGATCTGGGTGTTAGGGAATGGCTGCAGGGTGCAGAGGGATCTGGGTGTTTGGGAATGGGTGCAGAGGGATCTGGGTGTCTGGGAATGGCTGCAGGGTGCAGAGGGATCTGGGTGTTTGGGAATGGCTGCAGGGCGCAGAGGGATCTGGGTGTTTGGGAATGGCTGCAGGGTGCAGAGGGATCTGGGTGTTTGGGAATGGCTGCAGGGTGCAGAGGGATCTGGGTGTTTGGGAATGGCTGCAGGGCGCAGAGGGATCTGGGTGTTTGGGAATGGCTGCAGGGCGCAGAGGGATCTGGGTGTTTGGGAATGGCTGCAGGGCGCAGAGGGATCTGGGTGTTTGGGAATGGCTGCAGGGCGCAGAGGGATCTGGGTGTTTGGGAATGGCTGCAGGGCGCAGAGGGATCTGGGTGTTTGGGAATGGCTGCAGGGCGCAGAGGGATCTGGGTGTTTGGGAATGGCTGCAGGGCGCAGAGGGATCTGGGTGTTTGGGAATGGCTGCAGGGCGCAGAGGGATCTGGGTGTTTGGGAATGGCTGCAGGGTGCAGAGGGATCTGGGTGTTTGGGAATGGCTGCAGGGTGCAGAGGGATCTGGGTGTTTGGGAATGGCTGCAGGGCGCAGAGGGATCTGGGTGTTAGGGAATGGCTGCAGGATATAGAGGGATCTGGGTGTTAGGGAATGGCTGCAGGGTGCAGAGGGATCTGGGTGTTTGGGAATGGCTCAGGGTGCAGAGGGATCTGGGTGTTAGGGAATGGCTGCAGGATATAGAGGGATCTGGGTGTTTGGGAATGGCTGCAGGGTGCAGAGGGATCTGGGTGTTTGAGTGGGAGAAATTGAACGTTAAAATGTGGGTCTCAGAGGCAGGAAGTGCTGGAAAAACCCAGGACTGAGGAAGGGTCACCGAGCCTGAAACACTCACTCTGATTTTTCTCCACAGATAGTGCCAGACCTGCTGAGCTTTTCCAGCCAGTTTGTGGTTTTGTTTCTGATTGAATGCATTGGCAGGTCTGTCCGTTTTCATTAAGATGTGGTCTTCATCCTTCAGTTCCACAGCACACTGGTCAGACCAGGGCTCCAATGCTGGGTAGAGGTTTGGCCTCCTGATTGTTGGGTTGACATTAATGTATTGGAGATGGTTCAGAGGGGCCTCACGAGATGATTAACCCGGACTGAGTGAGTCATCTGATGAGGTGTTGGTTGGAAAGATGGGGTTTGCTTTCCCTGGAGTTTAGGGAGTGAGGGGGGGAAGGGGGGGGGTGACTGGATTGATGTGGACGATCCTGAACAATCTTGGCAAGGTGGACATTGGAAAGATGTTTCCTCTTGTGGGTCAGTTCAGCATTGGGAAGGAGACAGGTTTAAAATCAGGGGTGTCTGTTTTTGGTCAGAGAGGAGGGGAATTTGTTTCCTGGGTCAGCCGTGATCTGACTGAGAACAGACTGGAGGGGCCAAATGGCCTTCTGCTGCTCCTGTTTCATGTCAGATCAGAACAGGAGTGGTGGAGGGGAGGAGGGGAGGAGGGGAGGTCAGTGCTGGACGCAGCGATATCTCTAAGAGGTTTTCCTGTCTGTATTCTCAGGGTTTAATGTTGGTTTCGGACTCAGTGGGACCTGGTTAAGCTCTCTCCCCAGGTTGCAGGTGAGTGATAACCATCCCTCCTCACACTGACACCCACAGCACAGAGAAACTCTGCGCTCTCTCACTCACTCTGTTGCTCTGTCTCACTCTCTCTCTGCCTCGCTCTCACACTCTCTCTCTCCCTTGTGATCTCTCTCTCTCTCTCTCGCTCACTCTCCCTCTCTCTCACACTCTTGCTCACCCTTGTGCTCTCTCTCTTCTCTCTCTGTCCCTCCACCCCCACTCTCACCCTCTCTCCCTCTCACTCTCACTCTCCTTCACTTCTCTCCCTCATGTTCTCTTCTCTCTCTTCTCTCTCTCCTGCTCTCTCTTATTCAGTTTCTCTCTCACAGTTTCCTCTCTTTCTGTCTTGCTCCTTCTCACTGTCTCTCTTGCTCTCTATCATTCTTTCAGTCTCTCATTTTTTCACTCACTCCCTCTCACACTCACACTTTCTCACTCTCTCTCCCTCCCTCTCACCCTCTCTCTCTTGCTGTCTCTCTCGCTCAGTGTCTCTCATCACTCTCTCTCTTTCTCACTCTCTATCCCTCTCCAGTCTCTTGCTTTCTCTCACTCTCTCTCCCTCTCTTCTCAATATCGCACTCTCTCTCTCTCACTCTCTGTCTCCTCCTCTCTCTGTGTCTCTTCCTCTCTCTGTATCTCCCTCTCTCTCACTCTCCCCCCCCGTCTCTCTCTCTCGCTCTCCCTCTCTCTGTCTCTCCCTCTCCCTCTCCCTCTCTCTCTCTCCCTTTCTCTGTCTCTCTCTCTCTCTCCTCCCTCCCTCTCTCTCCCTCTCCCCCCTCTCTCTCCCTCTCTCTCCCTCTCCCCCCTCTCCCTCTCCCCCTCTCTCTCTCTGTCTCTCTCTCCCCCCTCTCCCTCTCCCTCCCTCCCTCTCTCCCTCTCTTTCCCTCTGTGTCCCCTCCCAGCCCAATGGGGAGATTGGGGAGGTGGGGGGGTGGGGGTATTGATCAGGAATGCTTGTACCTGCTGGAGGTGTGAAGAATTTGAGGTGATTGAAGGGACCGTACCAGATGTGGAGGGGTCCTGGCTGGGTGGGTATGTAGAGGAAGATCCCAGTCTGAGGGAGAAGCGAGAACGAGGGGAGCCCCCCCCCATTTCGGGCAGAGGTGGGGAAACTCTTTACCCCCCCCCCACCCCAGGGGGCCGGGACTGTTTGGAATTCTCTCCCTGAGAGATGGTGGGGCAGGACCCTCGGAATATTTTAGAGGCAGCGGGGAGAGAGGGTGAAGGGGTTCTCAAGGGGGCAGTGTGAGGGTGGAGGTGATCAGACCAGCTGGGGGTGGGAGAGGGGGTAGGATCGATGGGCTGAGGGGCCTGCTCCTAGCCCGAGTGGTCACACTGTCAGGGAGGGGGGAGGGATGGAGGGGGGGGGGGGGGTGGGGAGAAGATGGAGGGGGTATTGACCGTCTCTCTCTCTCTCTTTCCTGTCCCGATCCAGTCCCTGCGGGTTCCTGCATATTTCACAGAGTGTAGTGAGTACAGCTGTCACATCGATAACCAGACAATGAGTCTAGCAGCAGGAGGCTCCATCAGTGAACCCACCATTAACCCGTTCCGATCACCATTCCGAATCATCGGCATTGATAACAATATTCCCTGGTGAGTGAGCATTGAGTGTACACGGAACCCAGAGGCACGCAACACACACACCACACTGTCACACAATCACCGAGACCTCACACTGACTGTCTGACACACACACACAGCACTAACCCGTCTTTATCCACTGTCTGACACACACACACAGCACTAACCCGTATTTACCCACTGTCTGACACACACACACAGCACTAACCCGTCTTTATCCACTGTCTGACACACACACACAGCAGTAACCCGTCTTTATCCACTGTCTGACACACACACACAGCACTAACCCGTCTTTATCCACTGTCTGACACACACACACAGCACTCACCCGTCTTTATCCACTGTCTGACACACACACACAGCACTAACCCGTCTTTATCCACTGTCTGACACACACACACAGCACTAACCCGTCTTTATCCACTGTCTGACACACACACACAGCACTAACCCGTCGTTATCCACTGTCTGACACACACACACAGCACTAACCCGTCTTTATCCACTGTCTGACACACACACACAGCACTAACCCGTCTTTACCCACTGTCTGACACACACACACAGCACTAACCCGTCTTTATCCACTGTCTGACACACACACACAGCACTAACCCGTCTTTATCCACTGTCTGACACACACACACAGCACTAACCCGTCTTTATCCACTGTCTGACATACACACACACACAGCACTAACCCGTCTTTATCCACTGGCTGACACACACACACAGCACTAACCCGTCTTTATCCACTGTCTGACACACACACACAGCACTAACCCGTCTTTATCCACTGTCTGACACACACACACAGCACTAACCCGTCTTTATCCACTGTCTGACATACACACACACACAGCACTAACCCGTCTTTATCCACTGTCTGACACACACACACAGCACTAACCCGTCTTTACCCACTGTCTGACACACACACACAGCACTAACCCGTCTTTATCCACTGTCTGACACACACACACAGCACTAACCCGTCTTTATCCACTGTCTGACACACACACACAGCACTAACCCGTCTTTATCCACTGTCTGACACACACACACAGCACTAACCCGTCTTTATCCACTGTCTGACACACACACACAGCACTAACCCGTCTTTATCCACTGTCTGACACACAAACAGCACTAACCCGTCTTTATCCACTGTCTGACACACACACACACAGCACTAACCCGTCTTTATCCACTGTCTGACATACACACACACACAGCACTAACCCATCTTTATCCACTGTCTGACACACACACACAGCACTAACCCGTCTTTACCCACTGTCTGACACACACACACAGCACTAACCCGTCTTTATCCACTGTCTGACACACACACACAGCACTAACCCGTCTTTATCCACTGTCTGACACACACACACAGCACTAACCCGTTTTTATCCACTGTTTGACACACACACACAGCACTAACCCGTCTTTATCCACTGTCTGACACACACACACAGCACTAACCCGTCTTTATCCACTGTCTGACACACACACACAGCACTAACCCGTCTTTATCCACTGTCTGACACACACACACAGCACTAACCCGTCTTTATCCACTGTCTGACACACAAACAGCACTAACCCGTCTTTATCCACTGTCTGACACACACACACAGCACTAACCCGTCTTTATCCACTGACTGACACACACACACAGCACTAACCCGTCTTTATCCACTGTCTGACACACACACAGCACTAACCCGTCTTTATCCACTGTCTGACACACACACACAGCACTAACCCGTCTTTATCCACTGTCTGACACACACACACAGCACTAACCCGTCTTTATCCACTGTCAGACACACACACAGCACTAACCCGTCTTTATCCACTGTCTGACACACACACAGCACTAACCCGTCTTTATACACTGTCTGACACACACACACAGCACTAACCCGTCTTTATCCACTGTCTGACACACACACACAGCACTAACCCGTCTTTATCCACTGTCTGACACACACAGCACTAACCCGTCTTTTTCCACTGTCTGACACACACACACAGCACTAACCCGTCTTTATCCACTGTCTGACACACACACACAGCACTAACCCGTCTTTATCCACTGTCTGACAAACACACACAGCACTAACCCGTCTTTATCCACTTTCTGACACACACACAGCACTAACCCGTCTTTATCGACTGTCTGACACACACACACAGCACTAACCCGTCTTTATCCACTGTCTGACACACACACAGCACTAACCCGTCTTTATCCACTGTCTGACACACACACACAGCATTAACCCGTCTTTATCCACTGTCTGACACACACACAGCACTAACCCGTCTTTAGCCACTGTCTGACACACACACAGCACTAACCCGTCTTTATCCACTGTCTGTCACACACACACAGCACTAACCCGTCTTTATCCACTGACTGACACACACACACAGCACTAACCCGTCTTTATCCACTGTCTGACACACACACACAGCACTAACCCGTCTTTATCCACTGTCTGACACACACACAGCACTAACCCGTCTTTATCCACTGTCTGACACACACACACAGCACTAACCCGTCTTTATCCACTGTCTGACACACACACACACAGCACTAACCCGTCTTTATCCACTGTCTGACACACACACACACAGCACTAACCCGTCTTTATCCACTGTCTGACATACACACACACACAGCACTAACCCATCTTTATCCACTGTCTGACACACACACACAGCACTAACCCGTCTTTACCCACTGTCTGACACACACACACAGCACTAACCCGTCTTTATCCACTGTCTGACACACACACACAGCACTAACCCGTCTTTATCCACTGTCTGACACACACACACAGCACTAACCCGTCTTTATCCACTGTCTGACACACACACACAGCACTAACCCGTCTTTATCCACTGTCTGACACACACACACACAGCACTAACCCGTTTTTATCCACTGTCTGACACACACACACAGCACTGACCCGTCTTTATCCACTGTCTGACACACACACACAGCACTAACCCGTCTTTATCCACTGTCTGACACACACACACAGCACTAACCCGTCTTTATCCACTGTCTGACACACACACACAGCACTAACCCGTCTTTATCCACTGTCTGACACACAAACAGCACTAACCCGTCTTTATCCACTGTCTGACACACACACACAGCACTAACCCGTCTTTATCCACTGTCTGACACACACACACAGCACTAACCCGTCTTTATCCACTGTCTGACACACACACAGCACTAACCCGTCTTTATCCACTGTCTGACACACACACAGCACTAACCCGTCTTTATACACTGTCTGACACACACACACAGCACTAACCCGTCTTTATCCACTGTCTGACACACACACACAGCACTAACCCGTCTTTATCCACTGTCTGACACACACACAGCACTAACCCGTCTTTTTCCACTGTCTGACACAACACACACAGCACTAACCCGTCTTTATCCACTGTCTGACACACACACACAGCACTAACCCGTCTTTATCCACTGTCTGACAAACACACACAGCACTAACCCGTCTTTATCCACTTTCTGACACACACACAGCACTAACCCGTCTTTATCGACTGTCTGACACACACACACAGCACTAACCCGTCTTTATCCACTGTCTGACACACACACAGCACTAACCCGTCTTTATCCACTGTCTGACACACACACACAGCATTAACCCGTCTTTATCCACTGTCTGACACACACACAGCACTAACCCGTCTTTAGCCACTGTCTGACACACACACAGCACTAACCCGTCTTTATCCACTGTCTGTCACACACACACAGCACTAACCCGTCTTTATCCACTGACTGACACACACACACAGCACTAACCCGTCTTTATCCACTGTCTGACACACACACACAGCACTAACCCGTCTTTATCCACTGTCTGACACACACACAGCACTAACCCGTCTTTATCCACTGTCTGACACACACACACAGCACTAACCCGTCTTTATCCACTGTCTGACACACACACACAGCACTAACCCGTCTTTATCCACTGTCTGACACACACACAGCACTAACCCGTCTTTATCCACTGTCTGACACACACAAACAGCACTAACCCGTCTTCATCCACTGTCTGACACACACACACAGCACTAACCCGTCTTTATCCACTGTCTGACACACTCACACAGCACTAACCCGTCTTTATCCACTGTCTGACACACACACAGGACTAACCCATCTTTATCCACTGTCTGACACACACACACAGCACTAACCCGTCTTTATCGACTGTCTGACACACACACACAGGACTAACCCGTCTTTATCCACTGTCTGACACACACACACAGGACTAACCCGTCTTTATCCACTGTCTGACACACACACACAGCACTAACCCGTCTTTATCCACTGTCTGACACACACACACAGCACAAACCTGTCTTTATCCACTGTCTGACACACACACACAGCACTAACCCGTCTTTATCCACTGTCTGACACACACACACAGCACTAACCCGTCTTTATCCACTGTCTGACACACACACAAAGCACTAACCCGTCTTTATCCACTGTCTGACACACACACACAGCACTAACCCGTCTTTACGCACTGTCTGACACACACAGACAGCACTAATCCGTCTTTATCCACTGCCTGACACACACACACAGCACTAACCCGTCTTTGTCCACTGTCTGACAAACACACACAGCACTAACCCGTCTTTATCCACTGTCTGACACACACACACAGCACTAACCCGTCTTTATCCACTGTCTCACACACACACACAGCACTAACCCGTCTTTACCCACTGTCTGACACACACACACAGCACTAACCCGTCTTTATCCACTGTCTGACACACACACAGCACTAACCCGTCTTTACCCACTGTCTGACACACACACACAGCACTAACCCGTCTTTATCCACTGTCTGACACACACACAGCACTAACCCGTCTTTATCCACTGTCTGACACACACACAGCACTGACCCGTCTTTATCCACTGTCTGACACACACACAGCACTAAGCCGTCTTTATACACTGTCTGACACACACACACAGCACTAACCCGTCTTTATCCACTGTCTGACACACACACACACACAGCACTAACCCGTCTTTATCCACTGACTGACACACACACACAGCACTAACCCGTCTTTATCCACTGTCTGACACACACACACACACAGCACTAACCCGTCTTTATCCACTGTCTGACACACACACACACACAGCACTAACCCGTCTTTATCCACTGTCTGACACACACACACAGCACTAACCCGTCTTTATCCACTGTCTGACACACACACACAGCACTAACCAGTCTTTCCCCACTGTCTGACACACACACACAGCACTAACCCGTCTTTATCCACTGTCTGACACACACACAGCACTAAGCCGTCTTTATACACTGTCTGACACACACACACAGCACTAACCCGTCTTTATCCACTGTCTGACACACACACACACACAGCACTAACCCGTCTTTATCCACTGACTGACACACACACACAGCACTAACCCGTCTTTATCCACTGTCTGACACACACACACACACAGCACTAACCCGTCTTTATCCACTGTCTGACACACACACACACACAGCACTAACCCGTCTTTATCCACTGTCTGACACACACACACAGCACTAACCCGTCTTTATCCACTGGCTGACACACACACACAGCACTGACCCGTCTTTATCCACTGTCAGACACACACACAGCACTAACCCTTCTTTATCCACTGTCTGACACACACACACAGCACTAACCCGTCTTTATCCACTGTCTGACACACACACACACACACACAGCACTAACCCATCTTTATCCACTGTCTGACATACACACACACCACTAACCCGTCTTTATCCACTGTCTGACACACACACACAGCACTAACCCGTCTTTATCCACTGTCTGACACACACACACAGCACTAACCCGTCTTTATACACTGTCTGACACACACACACAGCACTAACCCGTCTTTATACACTGTCTGACACACACACACAGCACTAACCCGTCTTTATCCACTGTCTGACACACACACACAGCACTAACCCGTCTTTATACACTGTCTGACACACACACACAGCACTAACCCGTCTTTATCCACTGTCTGACACACACACACAGCACTAACCCGTCTTTATCCACTGTCTGACAAACGCACACAGCATTAACCCGTCTTTATCCACTGTCTGACACACACACACAGCACTAACCCGTCTTTATCCACTGTCTGACACACACAGCACTAACCCGTCTTTATCCACTGTCTGACACACACACACAGCACTAACCCGTCTTTATCCACTGTCTGACAAACACACACAGCACTAACCCGTCTTTATCCACTGTCTGACACACACACAGCACGAACCCGTCTTTATCCACTGTCTGACACACACACAGCACTAACCCGTCTTTATCCACTGTCTGACATACACACACACACAGCACTAACCCGTCTTTATCCACTGTCTGACACACACACACAGCACTAACCCGTCTTTATCCACTGTCTGACACACACACACAGCACTAACCCGTCTTTATCCACTGTCTGACACACACACACAGCACTAACCCGTCTTTATCCACTGTCTGACATACACACACACACAGCACTAACCTGTCTTTATCCACTGTCTGACACACACACACAGCACTAACCCGTCTTTATCCACGGTCTGACACACACACACAGCACTAACCCGTCTTTATCCACTGTCTGACACACACACACACACACACAGCACTAACCCGTCTTTATCCACTGTCTGACACACACACACCGCTCTAACCCGTCTTTATCCACTGTCTGACACACACACACACAAAGCACTAACCCGTCTTTATCCACTGTCTGACACACACACACACACAGCACTAACCCGCCTTTATCCACTATCTGAAACACACACACAGCACTAACCCGTCTTTATACACTGTCTGACACACACACACACACAGCACTAACCCGTCTTTATCCACTGTCTGACACACACACACAGCACTAACCCGTCTTTATCCACTATCTGACACACACACACACAGCACTAACCCATCTTTATCCACTGTCTGACACACACACACAGCACTAACCCGTCTTTATACACTGTCTGACACACACACACAGCACTAACCCGTCTTTATCCACTGTCTGACACACACACACACAGCACTAACCCGTCTTTATCCACTGTCTGACACACACACACAGCACTAACCTGTCTTAATCCACTGTCTGACACACAAACACAGCACTAACCCGTCTTTATCCACTGTCTGACACACACACACACAGCACTAACCCGTCTTTGTCCACTGTCTGACACACACACACAGCACTAACCAGTCTTTATCCACTGTCTGACACACACACACAGCACTAACCCGTCTTTGTCCACTGTCTGACACACACACACAGCACTAACCCGTCTTTATCCACTGTCTGACACACACACACAGCACTAACCCGTCTTTATCCACTGTCTCACACACACACACAGCACTAACCCGTCTTTACCCACTATCTGACACACACACACAGCACTAACCCGTCTTTATCCACTGTCTGACACACACACAGCACTAACCCGTCTTTACCCACTGTCTGACACACACACAGCACTAACCCGTCTTTACCCACTGTCTGACACACACACACACACACACACACAGCACTAACCCGTCTTTATCCACTGTCTGACACACACACAGCACTAACCCGTCTTTATCCACTGTCTGACACACACACACAGCACTAACCCGTCTTTACCCACTGTCTGACACACACACATAGCACTAACCCGTCTTTACCCACTGTCTGACACACACACACAGCACTAACCCGTCTTTATCCACTGTCTGACACACACACACAGCACTAACCCGTCTTTATCCACTGTCTGACACACACACGCAGCACTAACCCGTCTTTATCCACTGTCTGACACACACACAAGCACTAACCCGTCTTTATCCACTGTCTGACAGACACACACACAAAGCACTAACCCGTCTTTATCCACTGTCTGACACACACACACACACAGCACTAACCCGTCTTTATCCACTGTCTGAAACACACACACAGCACTAACCCGTCTTTATACACTGTCTGACACACACACACACAGCACTAACCCGTCTTTATCCACTGTCTGACACACACACACAGCACTAACCCGTCTTTATCCACTGTCTGACACACACACACACAGCACTAACCCATCTTTATCCACTGTCTGACACACACACACAGCACTAACCCGTCATTATCCACTGTCTGACACACACACACAGCACTAACCCGTCTTTATCCACTGTCTGACACACACACACAGCACTAACCCGTCTTTATCCACTGTCTGACACACACACACAGCACTAACCCGTCTTTATCCACTGTCTGACACACACACACAGCACTAACCCGTCTTTATCCACTGTCTGACACACACACACACACACAGCACTAACCCGTCTTTATCCACTGACTGACACACACACACAGCACTAACCCGTCTTTATCCACTGTCTGACACACACACACACACAGCACTAACCCGTCTTTATCCACTGTCTGACACACACACACACACAGCACTAACCCGTCTTTATCCACTGTCTGACACACACACACAGCACTAACCCGTCTTTATCCACTGGCTGACACACACACACAGCACTAACCCGTCTTTATCCACTGTCAGAAACACACACAGCACTAACCCTTCTTTATCCACTGTCTGACACACACACACAGCACTAACCCGTCTTTATCCACTGTCTGACACACACACACACACACACAGCACTAACCCATCTTTATCCACTGTCTGACATACACACACAGCACTAACCCGTCTTTATCCACTGTCTGACACACACACACAGCACTAACCCGTCTTTATCTACTGTCTGACACACACACACAGCACTAACCCGTCTTTATACACTGTCTGACACACACACACAGCACTAACCCGTCTTTATACACTGTCTGACACACACACACAGCACTAACCCGTCTTTATCCACTGTCTGACACACACACACAGCACTAACCCGTCTTTATACACTGTCTGACACACACACACAGCACTAACCCATCTTTATCCACTGTCTGACACACACACACAGCACTAACCCGTCTTTATCCACTGTCTGACACACACACACAGCATTAACCCGTCTTTATCCACTGTCTGACACACACACACAGCACTAACCCGTCTTTATCCACTGTCTGACACACACAGCACTAACCCGTCTTTATCCACTGTCTGACACACACACACAGCACTAACCCGTCTTTATCCACTGTCTGACAAACACACACAGCACTAACCCGTCTTTATCCACTGTCTGACACACACACAGCACTAACCCGTCTTTATCCACTGTCTGACACACACACAGCACTAACCCGTCTTTATCCACTGTCTGACATACACACACACACACAGCACTAACCCGTCTTTATCCACTGTCTGACACACACACACAGCACTAACCCGTCTTTATCCACTGTCTGACACACACACACAGCACTAACCCGTCTTTATCCACTGTCTGACACACACACACAGCACTAACCCGTCTTTATCCACTGTCTGACATACACACACACACAGCACTAACCTGTCTTTATCCACTGTCTGACACACACACACAGCACTAACCCGTCTTTATCCACGGTCTGACACACACACACAGCACTAACCCGTCTTTATCCACTGTCTCACACACACACACAGCACTAACCCGTCTTTACCCACTATCTGACACACACACACAGCACTAACCCGTCTTTATCCACTGTCTGACACACACACAGCACTAACCCGTCTTTACCCACTGTCTGACACACACACAGCACTAACCCGTCTTTATCCACTGTCTGACACACACACACAGCACTAACCCGTCTTTATCCACTGTCTGACACACACACACACAAAGCACTAACCCGTCTTTATACACTGTCTGACACACACACACACACAGCACTAACCCGTCTTTATCCACTGTCTGACACACACACACAGCACTAACCCGTCTTTATCCACTGTCTGACACACACACACACAGCACTAACCCATCTTTATCCACTGTCTGACACACACCCACAGCACAAACCCGTCTTTATACACTGTCTGACACACACACACAGCACTAACCCGTCTTTATCCACTGTCTGACACACACACACAGCACTAACCCGTCTTTATCCACTGTCTGACACACACACACAGCACTAACCTGTCTTAATCCACTGTCTGACACACACACACAGCACTAACCCGTCTTTATCCACTGTCTGACACACACACACACAGCACTAACCCGTCTTTGTCCACTGTCTGACACACACACACAGCACTAACCCGTCTTTACCCACTGTCTGACACACACACACAGCACTAACCCGTCTTTACCCACTGTCTGACACACACACACCGCACTAACCAGTCTTTATCCACTGCCTGACACACACACACTGCACTAACCCGTCTTTGTCCACTGTCTGACACACACACACAGCACTAACCCGTCTTTATCCACTGTCTGACACACACACACAGCACTAACCCGTCTTTATCCACTGTCTCACACACACACACAGCACTAACCCGTCTTTACCCACTATCTGACACACACACACAGCACTAACCCGTCTTTATCCACTGTCTGACACACACACAGCACTAACCCGTCTTTACCCACTGCCTGACACACACACAGCACTAACCCGTCTTTACCCACTGTCTGACACACACACACACACACACAGCACTAACCCGTCTTTACCCACTGTCTGACACACACACACAGCACTAACCCGTCTTTACCCACTGTCTGACACACACACACAGCACTAACCCGTCTTTATCCACTGTCTGACACACACACACAGCACTAACCCGTCTTTATCCACTGTCTGACACACACACACAGCACTAACCCGTCTTTATCCACTGTCTGACACACACACACAGCACTAACCCGTCTTTATCCACGGTCTGACACACACACACAGCACTAACCCGTCTTTATCCACTGTCTGACACACACACAACACTAACCCGTCGTTATCCACTGTCTGACACACACACACAAGCACTAACCCGTCTATATCCACTGTCTGACACACACACACACAAAGCACTAACCCGTCTTTATCCACTGTCAGACACACACACACACAAAGCACTAACCCGTCTTTATCCACTGTCAGACACACACACACACACAGCACTAACCCGTCTTTACCCACTGTCTGACACACACACACAGCACTAACCCGTCTTTATCCACTGTCTGACACACACACACAGCACTAACCCGTCTTTATCCACTGTCTGACACACACACACAGCACTAACCCGTCTTTATCCACGGTCTGACACACACACACAGCACTAACCCGTCTTTATCCACTGTCTGACACACACACAACACTAACCCGTCGTTATCCACTGTCTGACACACACACACAAGCACTAACCCGTCTATATCCACTGTCTGACACACACACACACAAAGCACTAACCCGTCTTTATCCACTCTCAGACACACACACACACACAGCACTAACCCGTCTTTACCCACTGTCTGACACACACACACAGCACTAACCCGTCTTTACCCACTGTCTGACACACACACACAGCACTAACCCGTCTTTATCCACTGCCTGACACACACACACAGCACTAACCCGTCTTTGTCCACTGTCTGACACACACACACAGCACTAACCCGTCTTTATCCACTGTCTGACACACACACACAGCACTAACCCGTCTTTATCCACTGTCTCACATACACACACAGCACTAACCCGTCTTTACCCACTGTCTGACACACACACACAGCACTAACCAGTCTTTATCCACTGCCTGACACACACACACAGCACTAACCCGTCTTTGTCCACTGTCTGACACACACACACAGCACTAACCCGTCTTTATCCACTGTCTGACACACACACACAGCACTAACCCGTCTTTATGCACTGTCTCACACACACACACAGCACTAACCCGTCTTTATCCACTATCTGACACACACACACAGCACTAAGCCGTCTTTATCCACTGTCTGACACACACACAGCACTAACCCGTCTTTACCCACTGTCTGACACACACACAGCACTAACCCGTCTTTACCCACTGTCTGACACACACACACACACACACAGCACTAACCCGTCTTTACCCACTGTCTGACACACACACACAGCACTAACCCGTCTTTACCCACTGTCTGACACACACACACAGCACTAACCCGTCTTTATCCACTGTCTGACACACACACACAGCACTAACCCGTCTTTATCCACTGTCTGACACACACACACAGCACTAACCCGTCTTTATCCACTGTCTGACACACACACACAGCACTAACCCGTCTTTATCCACGGTCTGACACACACACACAGCACTAACCCGTCTTTATCCACTGTCTGACACACACACAACACTAACCCGTCTTTATCCACTGTCTGACACACACACACAAGCACTAACCCGTCTATATCCACTGTCTGACACACACACACACAAAGCACTAACCCGTCTTTATCCACTGTCTGACACACACACACACACAGCACTAACCCGTCTTTATCCACTGTCTGAAACACACACACAGCACTAACCCGTCTTTATACACTGTCTGACACACACACAAAGCACTAACCCGTCTTTATCCACTGTCTGACACACACACACACACAGCACTAACCCGTCTTTATCCACTGTCTGAAACACACACACAGCACTAACCCATCTTTATCCACTGTCTGACACACACACACAGCACTAACCCGTCGTTATCCACTGTCTGACACACACACACAGCACTAACCCGTCTTTATCCACTGTCTGACACACACACACAGCACTAACCCGTCTTTATCCACTGTCTGACACACACACACAGCACTAACCCGTCTTAATCCACTGTCTGACACACACACACAGCACTAACCCGTCTTTATCCACTGTCTGACACACACACACACAGCACTAACCCGTCTTTGTCCACTGTCTGACACACACACACAGCACTAACCCGTCTTTACCCACTGTCTGACACACACACACAGCACTAACCCGTCTTTACCCACTGTCTGACACACACACACAGCACTAACCCGTCTTTATACACTGTCTGACACACACACACAGCACTAACCCGTCTTTATCCACTGTCTGACACACACACACAGCACTAACCCGTCTTAATCCACTGTCTGACACACACACACAGCACTAACCCGTCTTTATCCACTGTCTGACACACACACACACAGCACTAACCCGTCTTTGTCCACTGTCTGACATACACACACAGCACTAACCCGTCTTTATCCACTGTCTGACATACACACACACCACGAACCCGTCTTTATCCACTGTCTGACATACACACACACCACTAACCCGTCTTTATCCACTGTCTGACACACACACACAGCACTAACCCGTCTTTATCCACTGTCTGACACACACACACAGCACTAACCCGTCTTTATCCACTGTCTGACACACACACACACACACAGCACTAACCCGTCTTTATCCACTGTCTGACACACACACACACAGCACTAACCCGTCTTTATCCACTGTCTGACACACACACACAGCACTAACCCGTCTTTATCCACTGTCTGACACACACACACAGCACTAACCCGTCTTTATCCACTGTCTGACATACACACACACACAGCACTAACCCGTCTTTATCCACTGTCTGACACACACACACACAGCACTAACCCGTCTTTATCCACTGTCTGACATACACACACACACAGCACTAACCCGTCTTTATCCACTGTCTGACACACACACACACAGCACTAACCCGTCTTTATCCACTGTCTGACACACACACACAGCACTAACCCGTCTTTATCCACTGTCTGACACACACACACAGCACTAACCCGTCTTTATCCACTGTCTGACACACACACAGCACTAAGCCGTCTTTATACACTGTCTGACACACACACACAGCACTAACCCGTCTTTATCCACTGTCTGACACACACACACACACACAGCACTAACCCGTCTTTATCCACTGTCTGACACACACACACAGCACTAACCCGTCTTTATCCATTGTCTGACACACACACACACACAGCACTAACCCTTCTTTATCCACTGTCTGACACACACACACAGCACTAACCCGTCTTTATCCACTGTCTGACGCACACACACACACACAGCACGAACCCATCTTTATCCACTGTCTGACATACACACACACCACGAACCCGTCTTTATCCACTGTCTGACATACACACACACCACTAACCCGTCTTTATCCACTGTCTGACACACACACACAGCACTAACCCGTCTTTATCCACTGTCTGACACTTACACACACACACAGCACTAACCCGTCTTTATCCACTGTCTGACACACACACACACAGCACTAACCCGTCTTTATCCACTGTCTGACACACACACACAGCACTAACCCGTCTTTATCCACTGTCTGACACACACACACAGCACTAACCCGTCTTTATCCACTGTCTGACATACACACACACACAGCACTAACCCGTCTTTATCCACTGTCTGACACACACACACACAGCACTAACCCGTCTTTATCCACTGTCTGACATACACTCACACACAGCACTAACCCGTCTTTATCCACTGTCTGACACACACACACACAGCACTAACCCGTCTTTATCCACTGTCTCACATACACACACAGCACTAACCCGTCTTTACCCACTGTCTGACACACACACACAGCACTAACCCGTCTTTATCCACTGTCTGACACACACACAGCACTAACCCGTCTTTACCCACTGTCTGACACACACACACAGCACTAACCCGTCTTTACCCACTGTCTGACACACACACAGCACTAACCCGTCTTTATCCACTGTCTGACACACACACAGCACTAACCCGTCTTTATCCACTGTCTGACACACACACACACACACACAGCACTAACCCGTCTTTATCCACTGTCTGACACACACACACACACAGCACTAACCCGTCTTTATCCACTGACTGACACACACACACACACAGCACTAACCCGTCTTTATCCACTGGCTGACACACACACACAGCACTAACCCGTCTTTATCCACTGTCTGACACACACACACAGCACTAACCCGTCTTTATCCACTGTCTGACACACACACACACACACACACAGCACTAACCCATCTTTATCCACTGTCTGACATACACACACACCACTAACCCGTCCTTATCCACTGTCTGACACACACACACACAGCACTAACCCGTCTTTATCCACTGTCTGACAAACACACACACTCAGCACTAACCCGTCTTTATCCACTGACTGACACACACACACACACACAGCACTAACCCGTCTTTATCCACTGTCTGACACACACACACAGCACAAACCCGTCTTTATCCACTGGCTGACACACACACACAGCACTAACCCGTCTTTATCCACTGTCAGACACACACACAGGACTAACCCTTCTTTATCCACTGTCTGACACACACACACAGCACTAACCCGTCTTTATCCACTGTCTGACAAACACACACACTCAGCACTAACCCGTCTTTATCCACTGACTGACACACACACACACACACAGCACTAACCCGTCTTTATCCACTGTCTGACACACACACACAGCACAAACCCGTCTTTATCCACTGGCTGACACACACACACAGCACTAACCCGTCTTTATCCACTGTCTGACACACACACACACAGCACTAACCCGTCTTTGTCCACTGTCTGACATACACACACAGCACTAACCCGTCTTTATCCACTGTCTGACATACACACACACCACGAACCCGTCTTTATCCACTGTCTGACATACACACACACACAGCACCAACCCGTCTTTATCCACTGTCTCACATACACACACAGCACTAACCCGTCTTTACCCACTGTCTGACACACACACACACACACACAGCACTAACCCGTCTTTATCCACTGACTGACACACACACACACACACAGCACTAACCCGTCTTTATCCACTGTCTGACACACACACACAGCACAAACCCGTCTTTATCCACTGGCTGACACACACACACAGCACTAACCCGTCTTTATCCACTGTCAGACACACACACAGGACTAACCCTTCTTTATCCACTGTCTGACACACACACACAGCACTAACCCGTCTTTATCCACTGTCTGACACACACACACACACAGCACTAACCCATCTTTATCCACTGTCTGACATACACACACACCACTAACCCGTCTTTATCCACTGTCTGACACACACACACAGCACTAACCCGTCTTTATCCACTGTCTGACACACACACACAGCACTAACCCGTCTTTATACACTGTCTGACACACACACACAGCACTAACCCGTCTTTATCCACTGTCTGACACACACACACAGCACTAACCCGTCTTTATACACTGTCTGACACACACACACAGCACTAACCCGTCTTTATCCACTGTCTGACACACACACACAGCACTAACCCGTCTTTATCCACTGTCTGACACACACACACAGCATTAACCCGTCTTTATCCACTGTCTGACACACACACACAGCACTAACCCGTCTTTATCCACTGTCTGACACACACAGCACTAACCCGTCTTTATCCACTGTCTGACACACACACACAGCACTAACCCGTCTTTATCCACTGTCTGACACACACACACAGCACTAACCCGTCTTTATCCACTGTCTGACACACACACAGCACTAACCCGTCTTTATCCACTGTCTGACACACACACAGCACTAACCCGTCTTTATCCACTGTCTGACACACACACACACACACACAGCACTAACCCGTCTTTATCCACTGTCTGACACACACGCACACAGCACTAACCCGTCTTTATCCACTGTCTGACACACACACAGCACTAACCCGTATTTGTCCACTGTCTGACACACACACACAGCACTAACCCGTCTTTATCCACTGTCTGACACACACGCACACAGCACTAACCCGTCTTTATCCACTGTCTGACACACACACACACACAGCACTAACCCGTCTTTATCCACTGTCTGACACACACACACAGCACTAACCCGTCTTTATCCACTGTCTGACACACACACACAGCACTAACCCGTCTTTATCCACTGTCTGACACACACACACAGCACTAACCCGTCTTTACCCACTGTCTGACACACACACACAGCACTAACCCGTCTTTATCCACTGTCTGACACACACACAGCACTAAGCCGTCTTTATACACTGTCTGACACACACACACAGCACTAACCCGTCTTTATCCACTGTCTGACACACACACACACACAGCACTAACCCGTCTTTATCCACTGTCTGACACACACACACAGCACTAACCCGTCTTTATCCATTGTCTGACAAACACACACACACAGCACTAACCCTTCTTTATCCACTGACTGACGCACACACACAGCACTAACCCGTCTTTATCCACTGTCTGACACACACACACACACACAGCACTAACCCGTCTTTATCCACTGTCTGACATACACACACACCACGCACCCGTCTTTATCCACTGTCTGACACACACACACAGCACTAACCCGTCTTTATCCACTGTCTGACACACACACACAGCACTAACCCGTCTTTATACACTGTCTGACACACACACACAGCACTAACCCGTCTTTATACACTGTCTGACACACACACACAGCACTAACCCGTCTTTATCCACTGTCTGACACACACACACAGCACTAACCCGTCTTTATACACTGTCTGACACACACACACAGCACTAACCCGTCTTTATCCACTGTCTGACACACACACACAGCACTAACCCGTCTTTATCCACTGTCTGACACACACACACAGCACTAACCCGTCTTTATCCACTGTCTGACACACACACACACACACAGCACTAACCCGTCTTTATCCACTGTCTGACACACACACACAGCACTAACCCGTCTTTATCCACTGTCTGACACACACACACAGCACTAACCCGTCTTTATCCACTGTCTGACACACACACAGCACTAACCCGTCTTTATCCACTGTCTGACACACACACAGCACTAACCCGTCTTTATCCACTGTCTGACACACACACACACACACAGCACTAACCCGTCTTTATGCAGTGTCTGACACACACGCACACAGCACTAACCCGTCTTTATCCACTGTCTGACACACACACAGCACTAACCCCTCTTTATCCAATGTCTGACACACACACACAGCACTAACCCGTCTTTATCCACTGTCTGACACACACACACACAGTCCTAACCCGTCTTTATCCACTGTCTGACACACACACACAGCACTAACCCGTCTTTATCCACTGTCTGACACACACACAGCACTAACCCGTCTTTATCCACTGTCTGACACACACACACAGCACTAACCCGTCTTTATACACTGTCTGACACACACACACAGCACTAACCCGTCTTTAACCACTGTCTGACACACACACAGCACTAACCCGTCTTTATCCACTGTCTGACACACACACACAGCACTAACCCGTCTTTATCCACTGTCTGACACACACACACAGCACTAACCCGTCTTTATCCACTGTCTGACATACACACACACACACAGCACTAACCCGTCTTTATCCACTGTCTGACACACACACACAGCAGTAACCCGTCTTTATACAGTGTCTGGCACACACACAGCACTAACCCGTGTTTATCCACTGTCTGACACACACACACAGCGCTAACCCGTCTTTATCCACTGACTGACACACACACACTGCACTAACCCGTCTTTATACACTGTCTGACACACACACAGCACTAACCCGTCTTTATCCACTGTCAGACACACACACACAGCACTAACCCGTCTTTATCCACTGTCTGACACACACACACAGCACTAACCCGTCTTTATCCACTGTCTGACACACACACACTGCACTAACCCGTCTTTATCCACTGTCTGACACACACACACAGCACTAACCCGTCTTTATCCACTGTCTGACACACACACACTGCACTAACCCGTCTTTATCCACTGTCTGACACACACACACAGCACTCACCAGTCTTTGTCCACTGTCTGACACACACACAGCACTAACCCGTCTTTATCCACTGTCTGACATACACACACACACAGCACTAACCCGTCTTTATCCACTGTCTGCCACACACACACAGCACTAACCCGTCTTTATCCACTGTCTGACACACACACAAAGCACTAACCCGTCTTTATCCACTGTCTGACACACACACACACACAGCACTAACCCGTCTTTATCCACTGTCTGACACACACACACAGCACTAACCCGTCTTTATCCACTGTCTGACACACACACACAGCACTAACCCGTCTTTATCCACTGTCTGACACACACACACAGCACTAACCCGTCTTTATCCACTGTCTGACACACACACACAGCACTAACCCGTCTTTATCCAATGTCTGACACACACACACAGCACTAACCCGTCTTTATCCACTGTCTGACACGCACACAGCACTAACCCGTCTTTATCCACTGTCAGACACACACACACAGCACTAACCCGTCTTTATCCACTGTCTGACACACACACACAGCACTAACCCGTCTTTATCCACTGTCTGACACACACACACTGCACTAACCCGTCTTTATCCACTGTCTGACACACACACACAGCACTAACCCGTCTTTATCCACTGTCTGACACACACACACTGCACTAACCCGTCTTTATCCACTGTCTGACACACACACACAGCACTAACCCGTCTTTATCCACTGTCTGACACACACACAAAGCACTAACCCGTCTTTATCCACTGTCTGACACACACACACACACAGCACTAACCCGTCTTTATCCACTGTCTGACACACACACACAGCACTAACCCGTCTTTATCCACTGTCTGACACACACACACAGCACTAACCCGTCTTTATCCACTGTCTGACACACACACACAGCACTAACCCGTCTTTATCCACTGTCTGACACACACACACAGCACTAACCCGTCTTTATCCAATGTCTGACACACACACACAGCACTAACCCGTCTTTATCCACTGTCTGACACGCACACAGCACTAACCCGTCTTTATCCACTGTCAGACACACACACACAGCACTAACCCGTCTTTATCCACTGTCTGACACACACACACAGCACTAACCCGTCTTTATCCACTGTCTGACACACACACACTGCACTAACCCGTCTTTATCCACTGTCTGACACACACACACAGCACTAACCCGTCTTTATCCACTGTCTGACACACACACACTGCACTAACCCGTCTTTATCCACTGTCTGACACACACACACAGCACTAACCCGTCTTTATCCACTGTCTGACACACACACACAGCACTCACCCGTCTTTGTCCACTGTCTGACACACACACAGCACTAACCCGTCTTTATCCACTGTCTGACATACACACACACAGCACTAACCCGTCTTTATCCACTGTCTGACACACACACACAGCACTAACCCGTCTTTATCCACTGTCTGACACACACACACAGCACTAACCCGTCTTTATCCACTGTCTGACACACACACACAGCACTAACCCGTCTTTATCCACTGTCTGACATACACACACACACAGCACTAACCCGTCTTTATCCACTGTCTGACACACACACACAGCACTAAACCGTCTTTATCCACGGTCTGACACACACACACAGCACTAACCCGTCTTTATCCACTGTCTGACACACACACACACACACAGCACTAACCCGTCTTTATCCACTGTCTGACACACACACACCGCACTAACCCGTCTTTATCCACTGTCTGACACACACACACACAAAGCACTAACCCGTCTTTATCCACTGTCTGACACACACACACAGCACTAAACCGTCTTTATCCACGGTCTGACACACACACACAGCACTAACCCGTCTTTATCCACTGTCTGACAAACACACACACTCAGCACTAACCCGTCTTTATCCACTGACTGACACACACACACACACACAGCACTAACCCGTCTTTATCCACTGTCTGACACACACACACAGCACAAACCCGTCTTTATCCACTGGCTGACACACACACACAGCACTAACCCGTCTTTATCCACTGTCAGACACACACACAGGACTAACCCTTCTTTATCCACTGTCTGACACACACACACAGCACTAACCCGTCTTTATCCACTGTCTGACAAACACACACACTCAGCACTAACCCGTCTTGATCCACTGACTGACACACACACACACACACAGCACTAACCCGTCTTTATCCACTGTCTGACACACACACACAGCACAAACCCGTCTTTATCCACTGGCTGACACACACACACAGCACTAACCCGTCTTTATCCACTGTCTGACACACACACACACAGCACTAACCCGTCTTTGTCCACTGTCTGACATACACACACAGCACTAACCCGTCTTTATCCACTGTCTGACATACACACACACCACGAACCCGTCTTTATCCACTGTCTGACATACACACACACACAGCACCAACCCGTCTTTATCCACTGTCTCACATACACACACAGCACTAACCCGTCTTTACCCACTGTCTGACACACACACACACACACACAGCACTAACCCGTCTTTATCCACTGACTGACACACACACACACACACAGCACTAACCCGTCTTTATCCACTGTCTGACACACACACACAGCACAAACCCGTCTTTATCCACTGGCTGACACACACACACAGCACTAACCCGTCTTTATCCACTGTCAGACACACACACAGGACTAACCCTTCTTTATCCACTGTCTGACACACACACACAGCACTAACCCGTCTTTATCCACTGTCTGACACACACACACACACAGCACTAACCCATCTTTATCCACTGTCTGACATACACACACACCACTAACCCGTCTTTATCCACTGTCTGACACACACACACAGCACTAACCCGTCTTTATCCACTGTCTGACACACACACACAGCACTAACCCGTCTTTATACACTGTCTGACACACACACACAGCACTAACCCGTCTTTATCCACTGTCTGACACACACACACAGCACTAACCCGTCTTTATACACTGTCTGACACACACACACAGCACTAACCCGTCTTTATCCACTGTCTGACACACACACACAGCACTAACCCGTCTTTATCCACTGTCTGACACACACACACAGCATTAACCCGTCTTTATCCACTGTCTGACACACACACACAGCACTAACCCGTCTTTATCCACTGTCTGACACACACAGCACTAACCCGTCTTTATCCACTGTCTGACACACACACACAGCACTAACCCGTCTTTATCCACTGTCTGACACACACACACAGCACTAACCCGTCTTTATCCACTGTCTGACACACACACAGCACTAACCCGTCTTTATCCACTGTCTGACACACACACAGCACTAACCCGTCTTTATCCACTGTCTGACACACACACACACACACACAGCACTAACCCGTCTTTATCCACTGTCTGACACACACGCACACAGCACTAACCCGTCTTTATCCACTGTCTGACACACACACAGCACTAACCCGTATTTGTCCACTGTCTGACACACACACACAGCACTAACCCGTCTTTATCCACTGTCTGACACACACGCACACAGCACTAACCCGTCTTTATCCACTGTCTGACACACACACACACACAGCACTAAGCCGTCTTTATCCACTGTCTGACACACACACACAGCACTAACCCGTCTTTATCCACTGTCTGACACACACACACAGCACTAACCCGTCTTTATCCACTGTCTGACACACACACACAGCACTAACCCGTCTTTACCCACTGTCTGACACACACACACAGCACTAACCCGTCTTTATCCACTGTCTGACACACACACAGCACTAAGCCGTCTTTATACACTGTCTGACACACACACACAGCACTAACCCGTCTTTATCCACTGTCTGACACACACACACACACAGCACTAACCCGTCTTTATCCACTGTCTGACACACACACACAGCACTAACCCGTCTTTATCCATTGTCTGACAAACACACACACACAGCACTAACCCTTCTTTATCCACTGACTGACGCACACACACAGCACTAACCCGTCTTTATCCACTGTCTGACACACACACACACACACAGCACTAACCCGTCTTTATCCACTGTCTGACATACACACACACCACGCACCCGTCTTTATCCACTGTCTGACACACACACACAGCACTAACCCGTCTTTATCCACTGTCTGACACACACACACAGCACTAACCCGTCTTTATCCACTGTCTGACACACACACACAGCACTAACCCGTCTTTATCCAATGTCTGACACACACACACAGCACTAACCCGTCTTTATCCACTGTCTGACACGCACACAGCACTAACCCGTCTTTATCCACTGTCAGACACACACACACAGCACTAACCCGTCTTTATCCACTGTCTGACACACACACACAGCACTAACCCGTCTTTATCCACTGTCTGACACACACACACTGCACTAACCCGTCTTTATCCACTGTCTGACACACACACACAGCACTAACCCGTCTTTATCCACTGTCTGACACACACACACTGCACTAACCCGTCTTTATCCACTGTCTGACACACACACACAGCACTAACCCGTCTTTATCCACTGTCTGACACACACACACAGCACTCACCCGTCTTTGTCCACTGTCTGACACACACACAGCACTAACCCGTCTTTATCCACTGTCTGACATACACACACACAGCACTAACCCGTCTTTATCCACTGTCTGACACACACACACAGCACTAACCCGTCTTTATCCACTGTCTGACACACACACACAGCACTAACCCGTCTTTATCCACTGTCTGACACACACACACAGCACTAACCCGTCTTTATCCACTGTCTGACATACACACACACACAGCACTAACCCGTCTTTATCCACTGTCTGACACACACACACAGCACTAAACCGTCTTTATCCACGGTCTGACACACACACACAGCACTAACCCGTCTTTATCCACTGTCTGACACACACACACACACACAGCACTAACCCGTCTTTATCCACTGTCTGACACACACACACCGCACTAACCCGTCTTTATCCACTGTCTGACACACACACACACAAAGCACTAACCCGTCTTTATCCACTGTCTGACACACACACACAGCACTAAACCGTCTTTATCCACGGTCTGACACACACACACAGCACTAACCCGTCTTTATCCACTGTCTGACAAACACACACACTCAGCACTAACCCGTCTTTATCCACTGACTGACACACACACACACACACAGCACTAACCCGTCTTTATCCACTGTCTGACACACACACACAGCACAAACCCGTCTTTATCCACTGGCTGACACACACACACAGCACTAACCCGTCTTTATCCACTGTCAGACACACACACAGGACTAACCCTTCTTTATCCACTGTCTGACACACACACACAGCACTAACCCGTCTTTATCCACTGTCTGACAAACACACACACTCAGCACTAACCCGTCTTTATCCACTGACTGACACACACACACACACACAGCACTAACCCGTCTTTATCCACTGTCTGACACACACACACAGCACAAACCCGTCTTTATCCACTGGCTGACACACACACACAGCACTAACCCGTCTTTATCCACTGTCTGACACACACACACACAGCACTAACCCGTCTTTGTCCACTGTCTGACATACACACACAGCACTAACCCGTCTTTATCCACTGTCTGACATACACACACACCACGAACCCGTCTTTATCCACTGTCTGACATACACACACACACAGCACCAACCCGTCTTTATCCACTGTCTCACATACACACACAGCACTAACCCGTCTTTACCCACTGTCTGACACACACACACACACACACAGCACTAACCCGTCTTTATCCACTGACTGACACACACACACACACACAGCACTAACCCGTCTTTATCCACTGTCTGACACACACACACAGCACAAACCCGTCTTTATCCACTGGCTGACACACACACACAGCACTAACCCGTCTTTATCCACTGTCAGACACACACACAGGACTAACCCTTCTTTATCCACTGTCTGACACACACACACAGCACTAACCCGTCTTTATCCACTGTCTGACACACACACACACACAGCACTAACCCATCTTTATCCACTGTCTGACATACACACACACCACTAACCCGTCTTTATCCACTGTCTGACACACACACACAGCACTAACCCGTCTTTATCCACTGTCTGACACACACACACAGCACTAACCCGTCTTTATACACTGTCTGACACACACACACAGCACTAACCCGTCTTTATCCACTGTCTGACACACACACACAGCACTAACCCGTCTTTATACACTGTCTGACACACACACACAGCACTAACCCGTCTTTATCCACTGTCTGACACACACACACAGCACTAACCCGTCTTTATCCACTGTCTGACACACACACACAGCATTAACCCGTCTTTATCCACTGTCTGACACACACACACAGCACTAACCCGTCTTTATCCACTGTCTGACACACACAGCACTAACCCGTCTTTATCCACTGTCTGACACACACACACAGCACTAACCCGTCTTTATCCACTGTCTGACACACACACACAGCACTAACCCGTCTTTATCCACTGTCTGACACACACACAGCACTAACCCGTCTTTATCCACTGTCTGACACACACACAGCACTAACCCGTCTTTATCCACTGTCTGACACACACACACACACACACAGCACTAACCCGTCTTTATCCACTGTCTGACACACACGCACACAGCACTAACCCGTCTTTATCCACTGTCTGACACACACACAGCACTAACCCGTATTTGTCCACTGTCTGACACACACACACAGCACTAACCCGTCTTTATCCACTGTCTGACACACACGCACACAGCACTAACCCGTCTTTATCCACTGTCTGACACACACACACACACAGCACTAACCCGTCTTTATCCACTGTCTGACACACACACACAGCACTAACCCGTCTTTATCCACTGTCTGACACACACACACAGCACTAACCCGTCTTTATCCACTGTCTGACACACACACACAGCACTAACCCGTCTTTACCCACTGTCTGACACACACACACAGCACTAACCCGTCTTTATCCACTGTCTGACACACACACAGCACTAAGCCGTCTTTATACACTGTCTGACACACACACACAGCACTAACCCGTCTTTATCCACTGTCTGACACACACACACACACAGCACTAACCCGTCTTTATCCACTGTCTGACACACACACACAGCACTAACCCGTCTTTATCCATTGTCTGACAAACACACACACACAGCACTAACCCTTCTTTATCCACTGACTGACGCACACACACAGCACTAACCCGTCTTTATCCACTGTCTGACACACACACACACACACAGCACTAACCCGTCTTTATCCACTGTCTGACATACACACACACCACGCACCCGTCTTTATCCACTGTCTGACACACACACACAGCACTAACCCGTCTTTATCCACTGTCTGACACACACACACAGCACTAACCCGTCTTTATACACTGTCTGACACACACACACAGCACTAACCCGTCTTTATACACTGTCTGACACACACACACAGCACTAACCCGTCTTTATCCACTGTCTGACACACACACACAGCACTAACCCGTCTTTATACACTGTCTGACACACACACACAGCACTAACCCGTCTTTATCCACTGTCTGACACACACACACAGCACTAACCCGTCTTTATCCACTGTCTGACACACACACACAGCACTAACCCGTCTTTATCCACTGTCTGACACACACACACACACACAGCACTAACCCGTCTTTATCCACTGTCTGACACACACACACAGCACTAACCCGTCTTTATCCACTGTCTGACACACACACACAGCACTAACCCGTCTTTATCCACTGTCTGACACACACACAGCACTAACCCGTCTTTATCCACTGTCTGACACACACACAGCACTAACCCGTCTTTATCCACTGTCTGACACACACACACACACACAGCACTAACCCGTCTTTATGCAGTGTCTGACACACACGCACACAGCACTAACCCGTCTTTATCCACTGTCTGACACACACACAGCACTAACCCCTCTTTATCCAATGTCTGACACACACACACAGCACTAACCCGTCTTTATCCACTGTCTGACACACACACACACAGTCCTAACCCGTCTTTATCCACTGTCTGACACACACACACAGCACTAACCCGTCTTTATCCACTGTCTGACACACACACAGCACTAACCCGTCTTTATCCACTGTCTGACACACACACACAGCACTAACCCGTCTTTATACACTGTCTGACACACACACACAGCACTAACCCGTCTTTAACCACTGTCTGACACACACACAGCACTAACCCGTCTTTATCCACTGTCTGACACACACACACAGCACTAACCCGTCTTTATCCACTGTCTGACACACACACACAGCACTAACCCGTCTTTATCCACTGTCTGACATACACACACACACACAGCACTAACCCGTCTTTATCCACTGTCTGACACACACACACAGCAGTAACCCGTCTTTATACAGTGTCTGGCACACACACAGCACTAACCCGTGTTTATCCACTGTCTGACACACACACACAGCGCTAACCCGTCTTTATCCACTGACTGACACACACACACTGCACTAACCCGTCTTTATACACTGTCTGACACACACACAGCACTAACCCGTCTTTATCCACTGTCAGACACACACACACAGCACTAACCCGTCTTTATCCACTGTCTGACACACACACACAGCACTAACCCGTCTTTATCCACTGTCTGACACACACACACTGCACTAACCCGTCTTTATCCACTGTCTGACACACACACACAGCACTAACCCGTCTTTATCCACTGTCTGACACACACACACTGCACTAACCCGTCTTTATCCACTGTCTGACACACACACACAGCACTCACCCGTCTTTGTCCACTGTCTGACACACACACAGCACTAACCCGTCTTTATCCACTGTCTGACATACACACACACACAGCACTAACCCGTCTTTATCCACTGTCTGCCACACACACACAGCACTAACCCGTCTTTATCCACTGTCTGACACACACACAAAGCACTAACCCGTCTTTATCCACTGTCTGACACACACACACACACAGCACTAACCCGTCTTTATCCACTGTCTGACACACACACACAGCACTAACCCGTCTTTATCCACTGTCTGACACACACACACAGCACTAACCCGTCTTTATCCACTGTCTGACACACACACACAGCACTAACCCGTCTTTATCCACTGTCTGACACACACACACAGCACTAACCCGTCTTTATCCAATGTCTGACACACACACACAGCACTAACCCGTCTTTATCCACTGTCTGACACGCACACAGCACTAACCCGTCTTTATCCACTGTCAGACACACACACACAGCACTAACCCGTCTTTATCCACTGTCTGACACACACACACAGCACTAACCCGTCTTTATCCACTGTCTGACACACACACACTGCACTAACCCGTCTTTATCCACTGTCTGACACACACACACAGCACTAACCCGTCTTTATCCACTGTCTGACACACACACACTGCACTAACCCGTCTTTATCCACTGTCTGACACACACACACAGCACTAACCCGTCTTTATCCACTGTCTGACACACACACAAAGCACTAACCCGTCTTTATCCACTGTCTGACACACACACACACACAGCACTAACCCGTCTTTATCCACTGTCTGACACACACACACAGCACTAACCCGTCTTTATCCACTGTCTGACACACACACACAGCACTAACCCGTCTTTATCCACTGTCTGACACACACACACAGCACTAACCCGTCTTTATCCACTGTCTGACACACACACACAGCACTAACCCGTCTTTATCCAATGTCTGACACACACACACAGCACTAACCCGTCTTTATCCACTGTCTGACACGCACACAGCACTAACCCGTCTTTATCCACTGTCAGACACACACACACAGCACTAACCCGTCTTTATCCACTGTCTGACACACACACACAGCACTAACCCGTCTTTATCCACTGTCTGACACACACACACTGCACTAACCCGTCTTTATCCACTGTCTGACACACACACACAGCACTAACCCGTCTTTATCCACTGTCTGACACACACACACTGCACTAACCCGTCTTTATCCACTGTCTGACACACACACACAGCACTAACCCGTCTTTATCCACTGTCTGACACACACACACAGCACTCACCCGTCTTTGTCCACTGTCTGACACACACACAGCACTAACCCGTCTTTATCCACTGTCTGACATACACACACACAGCACTAACCCGTCTTTATCCACTGTCTGACACACACACACAGCACTAACCCGTCTTTATCCACTGTCTGACACACACACACAGCACTAACCCGTCTTTATCCACTGTCTGACACACACACACAGCACTAACCCGTCTTTATCCACTGTCTGACATACACACACACACAGCACTAACCCGTCTTTATCCACTGTCTGACACACACACACAGCACTAAACCGTCTTTATCCACGGTCTGACACACACACACAGCACTAACCCGTCTTTATCCACTGTCTGACACACACACACACACACAGCACTAACCCGTCTTTATCCACTGTCTGACACACACACACCGCACTAACCCGTCTTTATCCACTGTCTGACACACACACACACAAAGCACTAACCCGTCTTTATCCACTGTCTGACACACACACACAGCACTAACCCGTCTTTACCCACTGTCTGACACACACACACAGCACTAACCCGTCTTTATCCACTGTCTGACACACACACAGCACTAAGCCGTCTTTATACACTGTCTGACACACACACACAGCACTAACCCGTCTTTATCCACTGTCTGACACACACACACACACACAGCACTAACCCGTCTTTATCCACTGTCTGACACACACACACAGCACTAACCCGTCTTTATCCATTGTCTGACACACACACACACACAGCACTAACCCTTCTTTATCCACTGTCTGACACACACACACAGCACTAACCCGTCTTTATCCACTGTCTGACGCACACACACACACACAGCACGAACCCATCTTTATCCACTGTCTGACATACACACACACCACGAACCCGTCTTTATCCACTGTCTGACACACACACACAGCTCTAACCCGTCTTTATCCACTGTCTGACACACACACACAGCACTAACCCGTCTTTATACACTGTCTGACACACACACACAGCACTAACCCGTCTTTATACACTGTCTGACACACACACACAGCACTAACCCGTCTTTATCCACTGTCTGACACACACACACAGCACTAACCCGTCTTTATACACTGTCTGACACACACACACAGCACTAACCCGTCTTTATCCACTGTCTGACACACACACACAGCACTAACCCGTCTTTATCCACTGTCTGACACACACACACAGCACTAACCCGTCTTTATCCACTGTCTGACACACACACACACACAGCACTAACCCGTCTTTATCCACTGTCTGACACACACACACAGCACTAACCCGTCTTTATCCACTGTCTGACACACACACACAGCACTAACCCGTCTTTATCCACTGTCTGACACACACACAGCACTAACCCGTCTTTATCCACTGTCTGACACACACACAGCACTAACCCGTCTTTATCCACTGTCTGACACACACACACACACACAGCACTAACCCGTCTTTATCCACTGTCTGACACACACGCACACAGCACTAACCCGTCTTTATCCACTGTCTGACACACACACAGCACTAACCCCTCTTTATCCAATGTCTGACACACACACACAGCACTAACCCGTCTTTATCCACTGTCTGACACACACACACAGTCCTAACCCGTCTTTATCCACTGTCTGACACACACACACAGCACTAACCCGTCTTTATCCACTGTCTGACACACACACAGCACTAACCCGTCTTTATCCACTGTCTGACACACACACACAGCACTAACCCGTCTTTATACACTGTCTGACACACACACACAGCACTAACCCGTCTTTAACCACTGTCTGACACACACACAGCACTAACCCGTCTTTATCCACTGTCTGACACACACACACAGCACTAACCCGTCTTTATCCACTGTCTGACACACACACACAGCACTAACCCGTCTTTATCCACTGTCTGACATACACACACACACAGCACTAACCCATCTTTATCCACTGTCTGACACACACACACACAGCACTAACCCGTCTTTATCCACTGTCTGACATACACACACACACAGCACTAACCCGTCTTTATCCACTGTCTGACACACACACACAGCACTAACCCGTCTTTATCCACTGTCTCACATACACACACAGCACTAACCCGTCTTTACCCACTGTCTGACACACACACACAGCACTAACCCGTCTTTATCCACTGTCTGACACACACACAGCACTAACCCGTCTTTACCCACTGTCTGACACACACACACAGCACTAACCCGTCTTTACCCACTGTCTGACACACACACAGCACTAACCCGTCTTTATCCACTGTCTGACACACACACAGCACTAACCCGTCTTTATCCACTGTCTGACACACACACACACACACACACAGCACTAACCCGTCTTTATCCACTGTCTGACACACACACACACACAGCACTAACCCGTCTTTATCCACTGTCTGACACACACACACACACACACACAGCACTAACCCGTCTTTATCCACTGTCTGACACACACACACACACACCACGAACCCGTCTTTATCCACTGTCTGACACACACACACACAGCACTAACCCGTCTTTATCCACTGGCTGACACACACACACAGCACTAACCCGTCTTTATCCACTGTCTGACACACACACACAGCACTAACCCGTCTTTATCCACTGTCTGACACACACACACAGCACTAACCCATCTTTATCCACTGTCTGACATACACACACACCACTAACCCGTCTTTATCCACTGTCTGACACACACACACAGCACTAACCCGTCTTTATCCACTGTCTGACACACACACACACACAGCACTAACCTGTCTTTATCCACTGACTGACACACACACACACACACACAGCACTAACCCGTCTTTATCCACTGTCTGACACACACACACAGCACAAACCCGTCTTTATCCACTGGCTGACACACACACACAGCACTAACCCGTCTTTATCCACTGTCAGACACACACACAGGACTAACCCTTCTTTATCCACTGTCTGACACACACACACAGCACTAACCCGTCTTTATCCACTGTCTGACACACACACACACACACACAGCACTAACCCATCTTTATCCACTGTCTGACATACACACACACCACTAACCCGTCTTTATCCACTGTCTGACACACACACACAGCACTAACCCGTCTTTATCCACTGTCAGACACACACACAGGACTAACCCTTCTTTATCCACTGTCTGACACACACACACAGCACTAACCCGTCTTTATCCACTGTCTGACACACACACACACACACACAGCACTAACCCATCTTTATCCACTGTCTGACATACACACACACCACTAACCCGTCTTTATCCACTGTCTGACACACACACACAGCACTAACCCGTCTTTATACACTGTCTGACACACACACACAGCACTAACCCGTCTTTATCCACTGTCTGACACACACACACAGCACTAACCCATCTTTATCCACTGTCTGACACACACACACAGCACTAACCCGTCTTTATACACTGTCTGAGACACACACACAGCACTAACCCGTCTTTATCCACTGTCTGACACACACACACAGCACTAACCCGTCTTTATACACTGTCTGACACACACACACAGCACTAACCCGTCTTTATCCACTGTCTGACACACACACACACACACAGCACTAACCCGTCTTTATCCACTGTCTGACACACACACACAGCACTAACCCGTCTTTATCCATTGTCTGACACACACACACACACAGCACTAACCCTTCTTTATCCACTGTCTGACACACACACACAGCACTAACCCGTCTTTATCCACTGTCTGACGCACACACACACACACAGCAGGAACCCATCTTTATCCACTGTCTGACATACACACACACCACGAACCCGTCTTTATCCACTGTCTGACACACACACACAGCTCTAACCCGTCTTTATCCACTGTCTGACACACACACACAGCACTAACCCGTCTTTATACACTGTCTGACACACACACACAGCACTAACCCGTCTTTATACACTGTCTGACACACACACACAGCACTAACCCGTCTTTATCCACTGTCTGACACACACACACAGCACTAACCCGTCTTTATCCACTGTCTGACACACACACACAGCACTAACCCGTCTTTATCCACTGTCTGACACACACACACAGCACTAACCCGTCTTTATCCACTGTCTGACACACACACACAGCACTAACCCGTCTTTATCCACTGTCTGACACACACACACACACACACAGCACTAACCCGTCTTTATCCACTGTCTGACACACACACACAGCACTAACCCGTCTTTATCCACTGTCTGACACACACACACAGCACTAACCCGTCTTTATCCACTGTCTGACACACACACAGCACTAACCCGTCTTTATCCACTGTCTGACACACACACAGCACTAACCCGTCTTTATCCACTGTCTGACACACACACACACACACACAGCACTAACCCGTCTTTATCCACTGTCTGACACACACGCACACAGCACTAACCCGTCTTTATCCACTGTCTGACACACACACAGCACTAACCCCTCTTTATCCAATGTCTGACACACACACACAGCACTAACCCGTCTTTATCCACTGTCTGACACACACACACAGTCCTAACCCGTCTTTATCCACTGTCTGACACACACACACAGCACTAACCCGTCTTTATCCACTGTCTGACACACACACAGCACTAACCCGTCTTTATCCACTGTCTGACACACACACACAGCACTAACCCGTCTTTATACACTGTCTGACACACACACACAGCACTAACCCGTCTTTAACCACTGTCTGACACACACACAGCACTAACCCGTCTTTATCCACTGTCTGACACACACACACAGCACTAACCCGTCTTTATCCACTGTCTGACACACACACACAGCACTAACCCGTCTTTATCCACTGTCTGACATACACACACACACAGCACTAACCCGTCTTTATCCACTGTCTGACACACACACACACAGCACTAACCCGTCTTTATCCACTGTCTGACATACACACACACACAGCACTAAACCGTCTTTATCCACTGTCTGACACACACACACAGCACTAACCCGTCTTTATCCACTGTCTCACATACACACACAGCACTAACCCGTCTTTACCCACTGTCTGACACACACACACAGCACTAACCCGTCTTTATCCACTGTCTGACACACACACAGCACTAACCCGTCTTTACCCACTGTCTGACACACACACACAGCACTAACCCGTCTTTACCCACTGTCTGACACACACACAGCACTAACCCGTCTTTATCCACTGTCTGACACACACACACACACACACAGCACTAACCCGTCTTTATCCACTGTCTGACACACACACACACACAGCACTAACCCGTCTTTATCCACTGACTGACACACACACACACACAGCACTAACCCGTCTTTATCCACTGTCTGACACACACACACAGCACTAACCCGTCTTTATCCACTGGCTGACACACACACACAGCACTAACCCGTCTTTATCCACTGTCTGACACACACACACAGCACTAACCCGTCTTTATCCACTGTCTGACACACACACACACACACACAGCACTAACCCACCTTTATCCACTGTCTGACATACACACACACCACTAACCCGTCTTTATCCACTGTCTGACACACACACACAGCACTAACCCGTCTTTATCCACTGTCTGACACACACACACACACAGCACTAACCTGTCTTTATCCACTGACTGACACACACACACACACACACAGCACTAACCCGTCTTTATCCACTGTCTGACACACACACACAGCACAAACCCGTCTTTATCCACTGGCTGACACACACACACAGCACTAACCCGTCTTTATCCACTGTCAGACACACACACAGGACTAACCCTTCTTTATCCACTGTCTGACACACACACACAGCACTAACCCGTCTTTATCCACTGTCTGACACACACACACACACACACAGCACTAACCCATCTTTATCCACTGTCTGACATACACACACACCACTAACCCGTCTTTATCCACTGTCTGACACACACACACAGCACTAACCCGTCTTTATACACTGTCTGACACAGACACACAGCACTAACCCGTCTTTATCCACTGTCTGACACAAACACACACAGCACTAACCCGTCTTTATCCACTGTCTGACACACACACACAGCACTAACCCGTCTTTATACACTGTCTGACACACACACACAGCACTAACCCGTCTTTATCCACTGTCTGACACACACACACAGCACTAACCCGTCTTTATACACTGTCTGACACACACACACAGCACTAACCCGTCTTTATCCACTGTCTGACACACACACACAGCACTAACCCGTCTTTATCCACTGTCTGACACACACACACAGCATTAACCCGTCTTTATCCACTGTCTGACACACACACACAGCACTAACCCGTCTTTATCCACTGTCTGACACACACAGCACTAACCCGTCTTTATCCACTGTCTGACACACACACACAGCACTAACCCGTCTTTATCCACTGTCTGACACACACACACAGCACTAACCCGTCTTTATCCACTGTCTGACACACACGCACACAGCACTAACCCGTCTTTATCCACTGTCTGACACACACACAGCACTAACCCGTCTTTATCCACTGTCTGACACACACACACACACACACACAGCACTAACCCGTCTTTATCCTCTGTCTGACACACACGCACACAGCACTAACCCGTCTTTATCCACTGTCTGACACACACACAGCACTAACCCGTCTTTGTCCACTGTCTGACACACACACACAGCACTAACCCGTCTTTATCCACTGTCTGACACACACGCACACAGCACTAACCCGTCTTTATCCACTGTCTGACACACACACACACACAGCACTAACCCGTCTTTATCCACTGTCTGACACACACACACAGCACTAACCCGTCTTTATCCACTGTCTGACACACACACACAGCACTAACCCGTCTTTATCCACTGTCTGACACACACACACAGCACTAACCCGTCTTTACCCACTGTCTGACACACACACACACACAGCACTAACCCGTCTTTATCCACTGTCTGACACACACACACAGCACTAACCCGTCTTTATCCACTGTCTGACACACACACAGCACTAACCCGTCTTTATCCACTGTCTGACACACACACAGCACTAACCCGTCTTTATCCACTGTCTGACACACACACACACACACAGCACTAACCCGTCTTTATCCACTGTCTGACACACACGCACACAGCACTAACCCGTCTTTATCCACTGTCTGACACACACACAGCACTAACCCCTCTTTATCCAATGTCTGACACACACACACAGCACTAACCCGTCTTTATCCACTGTCTGACACACACACACAGTCCTAACCCGTCTTTATCCACTGTCTGACACACACACACAGCACTAACCCGTCTTTATCCACTGTCTGACACACACACAGCACTAACCCGTCTTTATCCACTGTCTGACACACACACACAGCACAAACCCGTCTTTATCCACTGGCTGACACACACACACAGCACTAACCCGTCTTTATCCACTGTCAGACACACACACAGGACTAACCCTTCTTTATCCACTGTCTGACACACACACACAGCACTAACCCGTCTTTATCCACTGTCTGACACACACACACACACACACAGCACTAACCCATCTTTATCCACTGTCTGACATACACACACACCACTAACCCGTCTTTATCCACTGTCTGACACACACACACAGCACTAACCCGTCTTTATACACTGTCTGACACACACACACAGCACTAACCCGTCTTTATCCACTGTCTGACACACACACACAGCACTAACCCGTCTTTATACACTGTCTGACACACACACACAGCACTAACCCGTCTTTATCCACTGTCTGACACACACACACAGCACTAACCCGTCTTTATACACTGTCTGACACACACACACAGCACTAACCCGTCTTTATCCACTGTCTGACACACACACACAGCACTAACCCGTCTTTATCCACTGTCTGACACACACACACAGCATTAACCCGTCTTTATCCACTGTCTGACACACACACACAGCACTAACCCGTCTTTATCCACTGTCTGACATACACACACAGCACTAACCCGTCTTTATCCACTGTCTGACACACACACACAGCACTAACCCGTCTTTATCCACTGTCTGACACACACACACAGCACTAACCCGTCTTTATCCACTGTCTGACACACACACACAGCACTAACCCGTCTTTATCCACTGTCTGACACACACACAGCACTAACCCGTCTTTATCCACTGTCTGACACACACACACACACACACACACAGCACTAACCCGTCTTTATCCTCTGTCTGACACACACGCACACAGCACTAACCCGTCTTTATCCACTGTCTGACACACACACAGCACTAACCCGTCTTTGTCCACTGTCTGACACACACACACAGCACTAACCCGTCTTTATCCACTGTCTGACACACACGCACACAGCACTAACCCGTCTTTATCCACTGTCTGACACACACACACAGCACTAACCCGTCTTTATCCACTGTCTGACACACACACACAGCACTAACCCGTCTTTATCCACTGTCTGACACACACACACAGCACTAACCCGTCTTTACCCACTGTCTGACACACACACACACACAGCACTAACCCGTCTTTACCCACTGTCTGACACACACACACAGCACTAACCCGTCTTTATCCATTGTCTGACAAACACACACACACAGCACTAACCCGTCTTTATCCACTGTCTGACACACACACAGCACTAAGCCGTCTTTATACACTGTCTGACACACACACACAGCACTAACCCGTCTTTATCCACTGTATGACACACACACACACACAGCACTAACCCGTCTTTACCCACTGTCTGACACACACACACAGCACTAACCCGTCTTTATCCATTGTCTGACAAACACACACACACAGCACTACCCCTTCTTTATCCACTGTCTGACACACACACACAGCACTAACCCGTCTTTATCCACTGTCTGACGCACACACACACACACAGCACTAACCCATCTTTATCCACTGTCTGACATACACACACACCACGAACCCGTCTTTATCCACTGTCTGACACACACACACAGCACTAACCCGTCTTTATCCACTGTCTGACACACACACACAGCACTAACCCGTCTTTATACACTGTCTGACACACACACACAGCACTAACCCATCTTTATACACTGTCTGACACACACACACAGCACTAACCCGTCTTTATCCACTGTCTGACACACACACACAGCACTAACCCATCTTTATACACTGTCTGACACACACACACAGCACTAACCCGTCTTTATCCACTGTCTGACACACACACACAGCACTAACCCGTCTTTATCCACTGTCTGACACACACACACAGCACTAACCCGTCTTTATCCATTGTCTGACACACACACACACACACACAGCACTAACCCGTCTTTATCCACTGTCTGACACACACACACAGCACTAACCCGTCTTTATCCACTGTCTGACACACACACACAGCACTAACCCGTCTTTATCCACTGTCTGACACACACACAGCACTAACCCGTCTTTATCCACTGTCTGACACACACACAGCACTAACCCGTCTTTATCCACTGTCTGACACACACACACACACACACAGCACTAACCCGTCTTTATCCACTGTCTGACACACACACACACACACACAGCACTAACCCGTCTTTATCCACTGTCTGACACACACGCACACAGCACTAACCCGTCTTTATCCACTGTCTGACACACACACAGCACTAACCCCTCTTTATCCAATGTCTGACACACACACACAGCACTAACCCGTCTTTATCCACTGTCTGACACACACACACACAGTCCTAACCCGTCTTTATCCACTGTCTGACACACACACACAGCACTAACCCGTCTTTATCCACTGTCTGACACACACACAGCACTAACCCGTCTTTATCCACTGTCTGACACACACACACAGCACTAACCCGTCTTTATCCACTGTCTGACACACACACACAGCACTAACCCGTCTTTAACCACTGTCTGACACACACACAGCACTAACCCGTCTTTATCCACTGTCTGACACACACACACAGCACTAACCCGTCTTTATCCACTGTCTGACACACACACACAGCACTAACCCGTCTTTATCCACTGTCTGACATACACACACACACAGCACTAACCCGTCTTTATCCACTGTCTGACACACACACACAGCAGTAACCCGTCTTTATACAGTGTCTGGCACACACACACAGCACAAACCCGTCTTTATCCACTGTCTGACACACACACACAGCACTAACCCGTCTTTATCCACTGTCTGACACACACACACAGCACTAACCCGTCTTTATCCACTGTCTGACACACACACACAGCACTAACCCGTCTTTATCCACTGACTGACACACACACACAGCACTAACCCGTCTTTATACACTGTCTGACACACACACAGCACTAACCCGTCTTTATCCACTGTCAGACACACACACACAGCACTAACCCGTCTTTATCCACTGTCTGACACACACACACAGCACTAACCCGTCTTTATCCACTGTCTGACACACACACACTGCACTAACCCGTCTTTATCCACTGTCTGACACACACACACAGCACTAACCCGTCTTTATCCACTGTCTGACACACACACACTGCAGTAACCCGTCTTTATCCACTGTCTGACACACACACACAGCACTCACCCGTCTTTGTCCACTGTCTGACACACACACACAGCACTAACCCATCTTTATCCACTGTCTGACATACACACACACACAGCACTAACCCGTCTTTATCCACTGTCTGACACACACACACAGCACTAACCCGTCTTTATCCACTGTCTGACACACACACAAAGCACTAACCCGTCTTTATCCACTGTCTGACACACACACACACACAGCACTAACCCGTCTTTATCCACTGTCTGACACACACACACAGTCCTAACCCGTCTTTATCCACTGTCTGACACACACACACAGCACTAACCCGTCTTTATCCACTGTCTGACACACACACACAGCACTAACCCGTCTTTATCCACTGTCTGACACACACACACAGCACTAACCCGTCTTTATCCAATGTCTGACACACACACACAGCACTAACCCGTCTTTATCCACTGTCTGACACGCACACAGCACTAACCCGTCTTTATCCACTGTCAGACACACACACACAGCACTAACCCGTCTTTTTCCACTGTCTGACACACACACACAGCACTAACCCGTCTTTATCCACTGTCTGACACACACACACTGCACTAACCCGTGTTTATCCACTGTCTGACACACACACACAGCACTAACCCGTCTTTATCCACTGTCTGACACACACACACTGCACTAACCCCTCTTTATCCACTGTCTGACACACACACACAGCACTCACCCGTCTTTGTCCACTGTCTGACACACACACAGCACTAACCCGTCTTTATCCACTGTCTGACATACACACACACACAGCACTAACCCGTCTTTATCCACTGTCTGACACACACACACAGCACTAACCCGTCTTTATCCACTGTCTGACATACACACACACACAGCACTAACCCGTCTTTATCCACTGTCTGACACACACACACAGCACTAACCCGTCTTTATCCACTGTCTGACATACACACACACACAGCACTAACCCGTCTTTATCCACTGTCTGACACACACACACAGCACTAAACCGTCTTTATCCACGGTCTGACACACACACACAGCACTAACCCGTCTTTATCCACTGTCTGACACACACACACACACACAGCACTAACCCGTCTTTATCCACTGTCTGACACACACACACCGCACTAACCCGTCTTTATCCACTGTCTGACACACACACACACAAAGCACTAACCCGTCTTTATCCACTGTCTGACACACACACACACACAGCACTAACCCGTCTTTATACACTGTCTGACACACACACACACACAGCACTAACCCGTCTTTATCCACTGTCTGACACACACACACAGCACTAACCCGTCTTTATCCACTGTCTGACACACACACACACAGCACTAACCCATCTTTATCCACTGTCTGACACACACACACAGCACTAACCCGTCTTTATACACTGTCTGACACACACACACAGCACTAACCCGTCTTTATCCACTGTCTGACACACACACACAGCACTAACCCGTCTTTATCCACTGTCTGACACACACACACAGCACTAACCTGTCTTAATCCACTGTCTGACACACACACACAGCACTAACCCGTCTTTATCCACTGTCTGACACACACACACTGCACTAACCCGTCGTTATCCACTGTCTGACACACACACACAGCACTCACCCGTCTTTGTCCACTGTCTGACACACACACAGCACTAACCCGTCTTTATCCACTGTCTGACATACACACACACACAGCACGAACCCGTCTTTATCCACTGTCTGACACACACACACAGCACTAACCCGTCTTTATCCACTGTCTGACACACACACACAGCACTAACCCGTCTTTACCCACTGTCTGACACACACACACAGCACTAACCCGTCTTTATCCACTGCCTGACACACACACACAGCACTAACCCGTCTTTGTCCATTGTCTGACACACACACACAGCACTAACCCGTCTTTATCCACTGTCTGACACACACACACAGCACTAACCCGTCTTTATCCACTGTCTCACACACACACACAGCACTAACCCGTCTTTACCCACTATCTGACACACACACACAGCACTAACCCGTCTTTATCCACTGTCTGACACACACACAGCACTAACCCGTCTTTACCCACTGTCTGACACACACACAGCACTAACCCGTCTTTACCCACTGTCTGACACACACACACACACACACACACAGCACTAACCCGTCTTTATCCACTGTCTGACACACACACATCACTAACCCGTCTTTATCCACTGTCTGACACACACACACAGCACTAACCCGTCTTTACCCACTGTCTGACACACACACACAGCACTAACCCGTCTTTACCCACTGTCTTACACACACACAGCACTAACCCGTCTTTATCCACTGTCTGACACACACACACAGCACTAACCCGTCTTTATCCACTGTCTGACACACACACACAGCACTAACCCGTCTTTATCCACTGTCTGACACACACACACAGCACTAACCCGTCTTTATCCACTGTCTGACACACACACACACAGCACTAACCCGTCTTTACCCACTGTCTGACACACACACACAGCACTAACCTGTCTTTATCCACTGTCTGACACACACACACAGCACTAACCCGTCTTTATCCACTGTCTGACACACACACACAGCACTAACCCGTCTTTATCCACTGTCTGACACACACACACAGCACTAACCCGTCTTTATCCACTGTCTGACACACACACACACAGCACTAACCCGTCTTTGTCCACTGCCTGACACACACACACAGCACTAACCCGTCTTTACCCACTGTCTGACACACACACACAGCACTAACCCGTCTTTACCCACTGTCTGACACACACACACAGCACTAACCCGTCTTTATCCACTGCCTGACACACACACACAGCACTAACCCGTCTTTATCCACTGTCTGACACACACACACAGCACTAACCTGTCTTTGTCCACTGTCTGACACACACACACAGCACTAACCCGTCTTTATCCACTGTCTGACACACACACACAGCACTAACCCGTCTTTATCCACTGTCTCACATACACACACAGCACTAACCCGTCTTTACCCACTGTCTGACACACACACACAGCACTAACCCGTCTTTATCCACTGTCTGACACACACACAGCACTAACCCGTCTTTACCCACTGTCTGACACACACACACAGCACTAACCCGTCTTTACCCACTGTCTGACACACACACAGCACTAACCCGTCTTTATCCACTGTCTGACACACACACAGCACTAACCCGTCTTTATCCACTGTCTGACACACACACACACACACACAGCACTAACCCGTCTTTATCCACTGTCTGACACACACACTCACACAGCACTAACCCGTCTTTATCCACTGACTGACACACACACACACACAGCACTAACCCGTCTTTATCCACTGTCTGACACACACACAGCACTAACCCGTCTTTATCCACTGTCAGACACACACACAGGACTAACCCTTCTTTATCCACTGTCTGACACACACACACAGCACTAACCCGTCTTTATCCACTGTCTGACACACACACACACACACACAGCACTAACCCATCTTTATCCACTGTCTGACATACACACACACCACTAACCCGTCTTTATCCACTGTCTGACACACACACACAGCACTAACCCGTCTTTATCCACTGTCTGACACACACACACACACACACAGCACTAACCCGTCTTTATCCACTGACTGACACACACACACACACAGCACTAACCCGTCTTTATCCACTGTCTGACACACACACACAGCACAAACCCGTCTTTATCCACTGGCTGACACACACACACAGCACTAACCCGTCTTTATCCACTGTCAGACACACACACAGGACTAACCCGTCTTTATCCACTGTCTGACACACACACACAGCACTAACCCGTCTTTATCCACTGTCTGACATACACACACACACAGCACTAACCCGTCTTTATCCACTGTCTGACACACACACACAGCACTAACCCGTCTTTATCCACTGTCTGACATACACACACACACAGCACTAACCCGTCTTTATCCACTGTCTGACACACACACACAGCACTAAACCGTCTTTATCCACGGTCTGACACACACACACAGCACTAACCCGTCTTTATCCACTGTCTGACACACACACACACACACAGCACTAACCCGTCTTTATCCACTGTCTGACACACACACACCGCACTAACCCGTCTTTATCCACTGTCTGACACACACACACACAAAGCACTAACCCGTCTTTATCCACTGTCTGACACACACACACACACAGCACTAACCCGTCTTTATACACTGTCTGACACACACACACACACAGCACTAACCCGTCTTTATCCACTGTCTGACACACACACACAGCACTAACCCGTCTTTATCCACTGTCTGACACACACACACACAGCACTAACCCATCTTTATCCACTGTCTGACACACACACACAGCACTAACCCGTCTTTATACACTGTCTGACACACACACACAGCACTAACCCGTCTTTATCCACTGTCTGACACACACACACAGCACTAACCCGTCTTTATCCACTGTCTGACACACACACACAGCACTAACCTGTCTTAATCCACTGTCTGACACACACACACAGCACTAACCCGTCTTTATCCACTGTCTGACACACACACACTGCACTAACCCGTCGTTATCCACTGTCTGACACACACACACAGCACTCACCCGTCTTTGTCCACTGTCTGACACACACACAGCACTAACCCGTCTTTATCCACTGTCTGACATACACACACACACAGCACGAACCCGTCTTTATCCACTGTCTGACACACACACACAGCACTAACCCGTCTTTATCCACTGTCTGACACACACACACAGCACTAACCCGTCTTTACCCACTGTCTGACACACACACACAGCACTAACCCGTCTTTATCCACTGCCTGACACACACACACAGCACTAACCCGTCTTTGTCCATTGTCTGACACACACACACAGCACTAACCCGTCTTTATCCACTGTCTGACACACACACACAGCACTAACCCGTCTTTATCCACTGTCTCACACACACACACAGCACTAACCCGTCTTTACCCACTATCTGACACACACACACAGCACTAACCCGTCTTTATCCACTGTCTGACACACACACAGCACTAACCCGTCTTTACCCACTGTCTGACACACACACAGCACTAACCCGTCTTTACCCACTGTCTGACACACACACACACACACACACACAGCACTAACCCGTCTTTATCCACTGTCTGACACACACACATCACTAACCCGTCTTTATCCACTGTCTGACACACACACACAGCACTAACCCGTCTTTACCCACTGTCTGACACACACACACAGCACTAACCCGTCTTTACCCACTGTCTTACACACACACAGCACTAACCCGTCTTTATCCACTGTCTGACACACACACACAGCACTAACCCGTCTTTATCCACTGTCTGACACACACACACAGCACTAACCCGTCTTTATCCACTGTCTGACACACACACACAGCACTAACCCGTCTTTATCCACTGTCTGACACACACACACACAGCACTAACCCGTCTTTACCCACTGTCTGACACACACACACAGCACTAACCTGTCTTTATCCACTGTCTGACACACACACACAGCACTAACCCGTCTTTATCCACTGTCTGACACACACACACAGCACTAACCCGTCTTTATCCACTGTCTGACACACACACACAGCACTAACCCGTCTTTATCCACTGTCTGACACACACACACACAGCACTAACCCGTCTTTGTCCACTGCCTGACACACACACACAGCACTAACCCGTCTTTACCCACTGTCTGACACACACACACAGCACTAACCCGTCTTTACCCACTGTCTGACACACACACACAGCACTAACCCGTCTTTATCCACTGCCTGACACACACACACAGCACTAACCCGTCTTTATCCACTGTCTGACACACACACACAGCACTAACCTGTCTTTGTCCACTGTCTGACACACACACACAGCACTAACCCGTCTTTATCCACTGTCTGACACACACACACAGCACTAACCCGTCTTTATCCACTGTCTCACATACACACACAGCACTAACCCGTCTTTACCCACTGTCTGACACACACACACAGCACTAACCCGTCTTTATCCACTGTCTGACACACACACAGCACTAACCCGTCTTTACCCACTGTCTGACACACACACACAGCACTAACCCGTCTTTACCCACTGTCTGACACACACACAGCACTAACCCGTCTTTATCCACTGTCTGACACACACACAGCACTAACCCGTCTTTATCCACTGTCTGACACACACACACACACACACAGCACTAACCCGTCTTTATCCACTGTCTGACACACACACTCACACAGCACTAACCCGTCTTTATCCACTGACTGACACACACACACACACAGCACTAACCCGTCTTTATCCACTGTCTGACACACACACAGCACTAACCCGTCTTTATCCACTGTCAGACACACACACAGGACTAACCCTTCTTTATCCACTGTCTGACACACACACACAGCACTAACCCGTCTTTATCCACTGTCTGACACACACACACACACACACAGCACTAACCCATCTTTATCCACTGTCTGACATACACACACACCACTAACCCGTCTTTATCCACTGTCTGACACACACACACAGCACTAACCCGTCTTTATCCACTGTCTGACACACACACACACACACACAGCACTAACCCGTCTTTATCCACTGACTGACACACACACACACACAGCACTAACCCGTCTTTATCCACTGTCTGACACACACACACAGCACAAACCCGTCTTTATCCACTGGCTGACACACACACACAGCACTAACCCGTCTTTATCCACTGTCAGACACACACACAGGACTAACCCTTCTTTATCCACTGTCTGACACACACACACAGCACTAACCCGTCTTTATCCACTGTCTGACACACACACACACACACACAGCACTAACCCATCTTTATCCACTGTCTGACATACACACACACCACTAACCCGTCTTTATCCACTGTCTGACACACACACACAGCACTAACCCGTCTTTATCCACTGTCTGACACACACACACAGCACTAACCCGACTTTATCCACTGTCTGACACACACACACAGCACTAACCCGTCTTTATACACTGTCTGACACACACACACAGCACTAACCCGTCTTTATCCACTGTCTGACACACACACACAGCACTAACCCGTCTTTATACACTGTCTGACACACACACACAGCACTAACCCGTCTTTATCCACTGTCTGACACACACACACAGCACTAACCCGTCTTTATCCACTGTCTGACACACACACACAGCACTAACCCGTCTTTATCCACTGTCTGACACACACACAGCACTAACCCGTCTTTATCCACTGTCTGACACACACACAGCACTAACCCGTCTTTATCCACTGTCTGACGCACACACACACACACAGCACTAACCCGTCTTTATCCACTGTCTGACACACACGCACACAGCACTAACCCGTCTTTATCCACTGTCTGACACACACACAGCACTAACCCGTCTTTATCCACTGTCTGACACACACACACAGCACTAACCCGTCTTTATCCACTGTGTGACACACACGCACACAGCACTAACCCGTCTTTATCCACTGTCTGACACACACACACACACAGCACTAACCCGTCTTTATCCACTGTCTGACACACACACACAGCACTAACCCGTCTTTATCCACTGTCTGACACACACACACAGCACTAACCCGTCTTTATCCACTGTCTGACACACACACACAGCACTAACCCGTCTTTATCCACTGTCTGACACACACACACAGCACTAACCCGTCTTTATCCACTGTCTGACACACACACACAGCACTAACCCGTCTTTATCCACTGTCTGACACACACACACACACACACACAGCACTAACCCGTCTTTATCCACTGTCTGACACACACACACAGCACTAACCCGTCTTTATCCATTGTCTGACACACACACACACACAGCACTAACCCTTCTTTATCCACTGTCTGACACACACACACAGCACTAACCCGTCTTTATCCACTGTCTGACACACACACACACAGCACTAACCCATCTTTATCCACTGTCTGACATACACACACACCACTAACCCGTCTTTATCCACTGTCTGACACACACACACAGCACTAACCCGTCTTTATCCACTGTCTGACACACACACACAGCACTAACCCGTCTTTATACACTGTCTGACACACACACACAGCACTAACCCGTCTTTTTACACTGTCTGACACACACACACAGCACTAACCCGTCTTTATCCACTGTCTGACACACACACACAGCACTAACCCGTCTTTATACACTGTCTGACACACACACACAGCACTAACCCGTCTTTATCCACTGTCTGACATACACACACAGCACTAACCCGTCTTTATCCACTGTCTGACACACACACACAGCACTAACCCGTCTTTATCCACTGTCTGACACACACACACAGCACTAACCCGTCTTTATCCACTGTCTGACACACACACACACACACAGCACTAACCCGTCTTTATCCACTGTCTGACACACACACACAGCACTAAGCCGTCTTTATCCACTGTCTGACACACACACACAGCACTAACCCGTCTTTATCCACTGTCTGACACACACACAGCACTATCCCGTCTTTATCCACTGTCTGACACACACACAGCACTAACCCGTCTTTATCCACTGTCTGACACACACACACACACACAGCACTAACCCGTCTTTATCCACTGTCTGACACACACGCACACAGCACTAACCCGTCTTTATCCACTGTCTCACACACACACAGCACTAACCCCTCTTTATCCAATGTCTGACACACACACACAGTCCTAACCCGTCTTTATCCACTGTCTGACACACACACACAGCACTAACCCGTCTTTATCCACTGTCTGACACACACACAGCACTAACCCGTCTTTATCCACTGTCTGACACACACACACAGCACCAACCCGTCTTTATACACTGTCTGACACACACACACAGCACTAACCCGTCTTTATCCACTGTCTGACACACACACAGCACTAACCCGTCTTTATCCACTGTCTGACACACACACACAGCACTAACCCGTCTTTATCCACTGTCTGACACACACACACAGCACTAACCCGTCTTTATCCACTGTCTGACATACACACACACACAGCACTAACCCGTCTTTATCCACTGTCTGACACACACACACCGCAGTAACCCGTCTTTATACACTGTCTGACACACACACACACAGCACTAACCCGTCTTTACCCACTGTCTGACACACACACACACACAGCACTAACCCGTCTTTATACACTGTCTGACACACACACACAGCACTAACCCGTCTTTATACAGTGTCTGGCACACACACACAGCACTAACCCGTCTTTATCCACTGTCTGACACACACACACAGCACTAACCCGTCTTTATCCACTGTCTGACACACACACACAGCACTAACCCGTCTTTATCCACTGTCTGACACACACACACAGCACTAACCCGTCTTTATCCACTGACTGACACACACACACAGCACTAACCCGTCTTTATACACTGTCTGACACACACACAGCACTAACCCGTCTTTATCCACTGTCTGACACACACACACAGCACTAACCCGTCTTTATCCACTGTCTGACACACACACACAGCAATAACCCGTCTTTATCCACTGTCTGACACATACACAGCACTAACCCGTCTTTATCCACTGTCTGACACACACACACACAGCACTAACCCGTCTTTATCCACTGTCTGACACACACACAGCACTAACCCGTCTTTATCCACAGTCTGACACACACACACAGCACTAACCCGTCTTTATCCACTGTCTGACACACACACACACAGCACTAACCCGTCTTTATCCACTGTCTGACACACACACAGCACTAACCCGTCTTTATCCACTGTCTGACACACACACAGCACAAACCCGTCTTTATCCACTGTCTGACACACACACACAGCACTAACCCGTCTTTATCCACTGTCTGACACACACACACAGCACTAACCCGTCTTTATCCACTGTCTGACACACACACACACACAGCACTAACCCCTCTTTATCCAATGTCTGACACACACACACAGCACTAACCCGTCTTTATCCACTGTCTGACACACACACACAGTCCTAACCCGTCTTTATCCACTGTCTGACACACACACACAGCACTAACCCGTCTTTATCCACTGTCTGACACACACACAGCACTAACCCGTCTTTATCCACTGTCTGACACACACACACAGCACTAACCCGTCTTTATACACTGTCTGACACACACACACAGCACTAACCCGTCTTTAACCACTGTCTGACACACACACAGCACTAACCCGTCTTTATCCACTGTCTGACACACACACACAGCACTAACCCGTCTTTATCCACTGTCTGACACACACACACAGCACTAACCCGTCTTTATCCACTGTCTGACATACACACACACACAGCACTAACCCGTCTTTATCCACTGTCTGACACACACACACACAGCACTAACCCGTCTTTATCCACTGTCTGACATACACACACACACAGCACTAAACCGTCTTTATCCACTGTCTGACACACACACACAGCACTAACCCGTCTTTATCCACTGTCTCACATACACACACAGCACTAACCCGTCTTTACCCACTGTCTGACACACACACACAGCACTAACCCGTCTTTATCCACTGTCTGACACACACACAGCACTAACCCGTCTTTACCCACTGTCTGACACACACACACAGCACTAACCCGTCTTTACCCACTGTCTGACACACACACAGCACTAACCCGTCTTTATCCACTGTCTGACACACACACACACACACACACAGCACTAACCCGTCTTTATCCACTGTCTGACACACACACACACACAGCACTAACCCGTCTTTATCCACTGACTGACACACACACACACACAGCACTAACCCGTCTTTATCCACTGTCTGACACACACACACAGCACTAACCCATCTTTATCCACTGGCTGACACACACACACAGCACTAACCCGTCTTTATCCACTGTCTGACACACACACACAGCACTAACCCGTCTTTATCCACTGTCTGACACACACACACAAACACACAGCACTAACCCATCTTTATCCACTGTCTGACATACACACACACCACTAACCCGTCTTTATCCACTGTCTGACACACACACACAGCACTAACCCGTCTTTATCCACTGTCTGACACACACACACACACAGCACTAACCTGTCTTTATCCACTGACTGACACACACACACACACACACAGCACTAACCCGTCTTTATCCACTGTCTGACACACACACACAGCACAAACCCGTCTTTATCCACTGGCTTACACACACACACAGCACTAACCCGTCTTTATCCACTGTCAGACACACACACAGGACTAACCCTTCTTTATCCACTGTCTGACACACACACACAGCACTAACCCGTCTTTATCCACTGTCTGACACACACACACACACACACAGCACTAACCCATCTTTATCCACTGTCTGACATACACACACACCACTAACCCGTCTTTATCCACTGTCTGACACACACACACAGCACTAACCCGTCTTTATACACTGTCTGACACACACACACAGCACTAACCCGTCTTTATCCACTGTCTGACACACACACACAGCACTAACCCGTCTTTATCCACTGTCTGACACACACACACAGCACTAACCCGTCTTTATACACTGTCTGACACACACACACAGCACTAACCCGTCTTTATCCACTGTCTGACACACACACACAGCACTAACCCGTCTTTATACACTGTCTGACACACACACACAGCACTAACCCGTCTTTATCCACTGTCTGACACACACACACAGCACTAACCCGTCTTTATCCACTGTCTGACACACACACACAGCATTAACCCGTCTTTATCCACTGTCTGACACACACACACAGCACTAACCCGTCTTTATCCACTGTCTGACACACACAGCACTAACCCGTCTTTATCCACTGTCTGACACACACACACAGCACTAACCCGTCTTTATCCACTGTCTGACACACACACACAGCACTAACCCGTCTTTATCCACTGTCTGACACACACACAGCACTAACCCGTCTTTATCCACTGTCTGACACACACACAGCACTAACCCGTCTTTATCCACTGTCTGACACACACACACACACACACACAGCACTAACCCGTCTTTATCCTCTGTCTGACACACACGCACACAGCACTAACCCGTCTTTATCCACTGTCTGACACACACACAGCACTAACCCGTCTTTGTCCACTGTCTGACACACACACACAGCACTAACCCGTCTTTATCCACTGTCTGACACACACGCACACAGCACTAACCCGTCTTTATCCACTGTCTGACACACACACACACACAGCACTAACCCGTCTTTATCCACTGTCTGACACACACACACAGCACTAACCCGTCTTTATCCACTGTCTGACACACACACACAGCACTAACCCGTCTTTATCCACTGTCTGACACACACACACAGCACTAACCCGTCTTTACCCACTGTCTGACACACACACACACACAGCACTAACCCGTCTTTACCCACTGTCTGACACACACACACAGCACTAACCCGTCTTTATCCATTGTCTGACAAACACACACACACAGCACTAACCCGTCTTTATCCACTGTCTGACACACACACAGCACTAAGCCGTCTTTATACACTGTCTGACACACACACACAGCACTAACCCGTCTTTATCCACTGTATGACACACACACACACACAGCACTAACCCGTCTTTACCCACTGTCTGACACACACACACAGCACTAACCCGTCTTTATCCATTGTCTGACAAACACACACACACAGCACTACCCCTTCTTTATCCACTGTCTGACACACACACACAGCACTAACCCGTCTTTATCCACTGTCTGACGCACACACACACACACAGCACTAACCCATCTTTATCCACTGTCTGACATACACACACACCACGAACCCGTCTTTATCCACTGTCTGACACACACACACAGCACTAACCCGTCTTTATCCACTGTCTGACACACACACACAGCACTAACCCGTCTTTATACACTGTCTGACACACACACACAGCACTAACCCGTCTTTATACACTGTCTGACACACACACACAGCACTAACCCGTCTTTATCCACTGTCTGACACACACACACAGCACTAACCCGTCTTTATCCACTGTCTGACACACACACACAGCACTAACCCGTCTTTATCCACTGTCTGACACACACACACAGCACTAACCCGTCTTTATCCACTGTCTGACACACACACACAGCACTAACCCGTCTTTATCCATTGTCTGACACACACACACACACACAGCACTAACCCGTCTTTATCCACTGTCTGACACACACACACAGCACTAACCCGTCTTTATCCACTGTCTGACACACACACACAGCACTAACCCGTCTTTATCCACTGTCTGACACACACACAGCACTAACCCGTCTTTATCCACTGTCTGACACACACACAGCACTAACCCGTCTTTATCCACTGTCTGACACACACACACACACACACAGCACTAACCCGTCGTTATCCACTGTCTGACACACACGCACACAGCACTAACCCGTCTTTATCCACTGTCTGACACACACACAGCACTAACCCCTCTTTATCCAATGTCTGACACACACACACAGCACTAACCCGTCTTTATCCACTGTCTGACACACACACACACAGTCCTAACCCGTCTTTATCCACTGTCTGACACACACACACAGCACTAACCCGTCTTTATCCACTGTCTGACACACACACAGCACTAACCCGTCTTTATCCACTGTCTGACACACACACACAGCACTAACCCGTCTTTATCCACTGTCTGACACACACACACAGCACTAACCCGTCTTTAACCACTGTCTGACACACACACAGCACTAACCCGTCTTTATCCACTGTCTGACACACACACACAGCACTAACCCGTCTTTATCCACCGTCTGACACACACACACAGCACTAACCCGTCTTTATCCACTGTCTGACATACACACACACACAGCACTAACCCGTCTTTATCCACTGTCTGACACACACACACAGCAGTAACCCGTCTTTATACAGTGTCTGGCACACACACACAGCACAAACCCGTCTTTATCCACTGTCTGACACACACACACAGCACTAACCCGTCTTTATCCACTGTCTGACACACACACACACAGCACTAACCCGTCTTTATCCACTGTCTGACACACACACACAGCACTAACCCGTCTTTATCCACTGACTGACACACACACACAGCACTAACCCGTCTTTATACACTGTCTGACACACACACAGCACTAACCCGTCTTTATCCACTGTCAGACACACACACACAGCACTAACCCGTCTTTATCCACTGTCTGACACACACACACAGCACTAACCCGTCTTTATCCACTGTCTGACACACACACACTGCACTAACCCGTCTTTATCCACTGTCTGACACACACACACAGCACTAACCCGTCTTTATCCACTGTCTGACACACACACACTGCACTAACCCGTCTTTATCCACTGTCTGACACACACACACAGCACTCACCCGTCTTTGTCCACTGTCTGACACACACACACAGCACTAACCCATCTTTATCCACTGTCTGACATACACACACACACAGCACTAACCCGTCTTTATCCACTGTCTGACACACACACACAGCACTAACCCGTCTTTATCCACTGTCTGACACACACACAAAGCACTAACCCGTCTTTATCCACTGTCTGACACACACACACACACAGCACTAACCCGTCTTTATCCACTGTCTGACACACACACACAGCACTAACCCGTCTTTATCCACTGTCTGACACACACACACAGCACTAACCCGTCTTTATCCACTGTCTGACACACACACACAGCACTAACCCGTCTTTATCCACTGTCTGACACACACACACAGCACTAACCCGTCTTTATCCAATGTCTGACACACACACACAGCACTAACCCGTCTTTACCCACTGTCTGACACGCACACAGCACTAACCCGTCTTTATCCACTGTCAGACACACACACACAGCACGAACCCGTCTTTATCCACTGTCTGACACACACACACAGCACTAACCCGTCTTTATCCACTGTCTGACACACACACACTGCACTAACCCGTCTTTATCCACTGTCTGACACACACACACAGCACTAACCCGTCTTTATCCACTGTCTGACACACCAACACTGCACTAACCCCTCTTTATCCACTGTCTGACACACACACACAGCACTCACCCGTCTTTGTCCACTGTCTGACACACACACAGCACTAACCCGTCTTTATCCACTGTCTGACATACACACACACACAGCACTAACCCGTCTTTATCCACTGTCTGACACACACACACAGCACTAACCCGTCTTTATCCACTGTCTGACACACACACACAGCACTAACCCGTCTTTATCCACTGTCTGACACACACACACAGCACTAACCCGTCTTTATCCACTGTCTGACATACACACACACACAGCACTAACCCGTCTTTATCCACTGTCTGACACACACACACAGCACTAAACCGTCTTTATCCACGGTCTGACACACACACACAGCACTAACCCGTCTTTATCCACTGTCTGACACACACACACACACACAGCACTAACCCGTCTTTATCCACTGTCTGACACACACACACCGCACTAACCCGTCTTTATCCACTGTCTGACACACACACACACAAAGCACTAACCCGTCTTTATCCACTGTCTGACACACACACACACACAGCACTAACCCGTCTTTATACACTGTCTGACACACACACACACACAGCACTAACCCGTCTTTATCCACTGTCTGACACACACACACAGCACTAACCCGTCTTTATCCACTGTCTGACACACACACACACAGCACTAACCCATCTTTATCCACTGTCTGACACACACACAGCACTAACCCGTCTTTATACACTGTCTGACACACACACACAGCACTAACCCGTCTTTATCCACTGTCTGACACACACACACAGCACTAACCCGTCTTTATCCACTGTCTGACACACACACACAGCACTAACCTGTCTTAATCCACTGTCTGACACACACACACAGCACTAACCCGTCTTTATCCACTGTCTGACACACACACACTGCACTAACCCGTCTTTATCCACTGTCTGACACACACACACAGCACTCACCCGTCTTTGTCCACTGTCTGACACACACACAGCACTAACCCGTCTTTATCCACTGTCTGACATACACACACACACAGCACTAACCCGTCTTTATCCACTGTCTGACACACACACACAGCACTAACCCGTCTTTATCCACTGTCTGACACACACACACAGCACTAACCCGTCTTTACCCACTGTCTGACACACACACACAGCACTAACCCGTCTTTATCCACTGCCTGACACACACACACAGCACTAACCCGTCTTTGTCCATTGTCTGACACACACACACAGCACTAACCCGTCTTTATCCACTGTCTGACACACACACACAGCACTAACCCGTCTTTATCCACTGTCTCACACACACACACAGCACTAACCCGTCTTTACCCACTATCTGACACACACACACAGCACTAACCCGTCTTTATCCACTGTCTGACACACACACAGCACTAACCCGTCTTTACCCACTGTCTGACACACACACAGCACTAACCCGTCTTTACCCACTGTCTGACACACACACACACACACACACACAGCACTAACCCGTCTTTATCCACTGTCTGACACACACACATCACTAACCCGTCTTTATCCACTGTCTGACACACACACACAGCACTAACCCGTCTTTACCCACTGTCTGACACACACACACAGCACTAACCCGTCTTTACCCACTGTCTTACACACACACAGCACTAACCCGTCTTTATCCACTGTCTGACACACACACACAGCACTAACCCGTCTTTATCCACTGTCTGACACCCACACACAGCACTAACCCGTCTTTATCCACTGTCTGACACACACACACAGCACTAACCCGTCTTTATCCACTGTCTGACACACACACACACAGCACTAACCCGTCTTTACCCACTGTCTGACACACACACACAGCACTAACCTGTCTTTATCCACTGTCTGACACACACACACAGCACTAACCCGTCTTTATCCACTGTCTGACACACACACACAGCACTAACCCGTCTTTATCCACTGTCTGACACACACACACAGCACTAACCCGTCTTTATCCACTGTCTGACACACACACACACAGCACTAACCCGTCTTTGTCCACTGTCTGACACACACACACAGCACTAACCCGTCTTTTCCCACTGTGTGACACACACACACAGCACTAACCCGTCTTTATCCACTGTCTCACATACACACACAGCACTAACCCGTCTTTACCCACTGTCTGACACACACACACAGCACTAACCTGTCTTTATCCACTGTCTGACACACACACACAGCACTAACCCGTCTTTACCCACTGTCTGACACACACACACAGCACTAACCCGTCTTTATCCACTGCCTGACACACACACACAGCACTAACCCGTCTTTATCCACTGTCTGACACACACACACAGCACTAACCTGTCTTTGTCCACTGTCTGACACACACACACAGCACTAACCCGTCTTTATCCACTGTCTGACACACACACACAGCACTAACCCGTCTTTATCCACTGTCTCACATACACACACAGCACTAACCCGTCTTTACCCACTGTCTGACACACACACACAGCACTAACCCGTCTTTATCCACTGTCTGACACACACACAGCACTAACCCGTCTTTACCCACTGTCTGACACACACACACAGCACTAACCCGTCTTTACCCACTGTCTGACACACACACAGCACTAACCCGTCTTTACCCACTGTGTGACACACACACACAGCACTAACCCGTCTTTATCCACTGTCTCACATACACACACAGCACTAACCCGTCTTTACCCACTGTCTGACACACACACACAGCACTAACCTGTCTTTATCCACTGTCTGACACACACACACAGCACTAACCCGTCTTTACCCACTGTCTGACACACACACACAGCACTAACCCGTCTTTATCCACTGCCTGACACACACACACAGCACTAACCCGTCTTTATCCACTGTCTGACACACACACACAGCACTAACCTGTCTTTGTCCACTGTCTGACACACACACACAGCACTAACCCGTCTTTATCCACTGTCTGACACACACACACAGCACTAACCCGTCTTTATCCACTGTCTCACATACACACACAGCACTAACCCGTCTTTGTCCATTGTCTGACACACACACACAGCACTAACCCGTCTTTATCCACTGTCTGACACACACACACAGCACTAACCCGTCTTTATCCACTGTCTCACACACACACACAGCACTAACCCGTCTTTACCCACTATCTGACACACACACACAGCACTAACCCGTCTTTATCCACTGTCTGACACACACACAGCACTAACCCGTCTTTACCCACTGTCTGACACACACACACACACACACACACAGCACTAACCCGTCTTTATCCACTGTCTGACACACACACATCACTAACCCGTCTTTATCCACTGTCTGACACACACACACAGCACTAACCCGTCTTTACCCACTGTCTGACACACACACACAGCACTAACCCGTCTTTACCCACTGTCTTACACACACACAGCACTAACCCGTCTTTATCCACTGTCTGACACACACACACAGCACTAACCCGTCTTTATCCACTGTCTGACACCCACACACAGCACTAACCCGTCTTTATCCACTGTCTGACACACACACACAGCACTAACCCGTCTTTATCCACTGTCTGACACACACACACACAGCACTAACCCGTCTTTACCCACTGTCTGACACACACACACAGCACTAACCTGTCTTTATCCACTGTCTGACACACACACACAGCACTAACCCGTCTTTATCCACTGTCTGACACACACACACAGCACTAACCCGTCTTTATCCACTGTCTGACACACACACACAGCACTAACCCGTCTTTATCCACTGTCTGACACACACACACACAGCACTAACCCGTCTTTGTCCACTGTCTGACACACACACACAGCACTAACCCGTCTTTACCCACTGTGTGACACACACACACAGCACTAACCCGTCTTTATCCACTGTCTCACATACACACACAGCACTAACCCGTCTTTACCCACTGTCTGACACACACACACAGCACTAACCTGTCTTTATCCACTGTCTGACACACACACACAGCACTAACCCGTCTTTACCCACTGTCTGACACACACACACAGCACTAACCCGTCTTTATCCACTGCCTGACACACACACACAGCACTAACCCGTCTTTATCCACTGTCTGACACACACACACAGCACTAACCTGTCTTTGTCCACTGTCTGACACACACACACAGCACTAACCCGTCTTTATCCACTGTCTGACACACACACACAGCACTAACCCGTCTTTATCCACTGTCTCACATACACACACAGCACTAACCCGTCTTTACCCACTGTCTGACACACACACACAGCACTAACCCGTCTTTATCCACTGTCTGACACACACACAGCACTAACCCGTCTTTACCCACTGTCTGACACACACACACAGCACTAACCCGTCTTTACCCACTGTCTGACACACACACAGCACTAACCCGTCTTTACCCACTGTGTGACACACACACACAGCACTAACCCGTCTTTATCCACTGTCTCACATACACACACAGCACTAACCCGTCTTTACCCACTGTCTGACACACACACACAGCACTAACCTGTCTTTATCCACTGTCTGACACACACACACAGCACTAACCCGTCTTTACCCACTGTCTGACACACACACACAGCACTAACCCGTCTTTATCCACTGCCTGACACACACACACAGCACTAACCCGTCTTTATCCACTGTCTGACACACACACACAGCACTAACCTGTCTTTGTCCACTGTCTGACACACACACACAGCACTAACCCGTCTTTATCCACTGTCTGACACACACACACAGCACTAACCCGTCTTTATCCACTGTCTCACATACACACACAGCACTAACCCGTCTTTACCCACTGTCTGACACACACACACAGCACTAACCCGTCTTTATCCACTGTCTGACACACACACAGCACTAACCCGTCTTTACCCACTGTCTGACACACACACACAGCACTAACCCGTCTTTACCCACTGTCTGACACACACACAGCACTAACCCGTCTTTATCCACTGTCTGACACACACACAGCACTAACCCGTCTTTATCCACTGTCTGACACACACACACACACACACAGCACTAACCCGTCTTTATCCACTGTCTGACACACACACTCACACAGCACTAACCCGTCTTTATCCACTGACTGACACACACACACACACAGCACTAACCCGTCTTTATCCACTGTCTGACACACACACAGCACTAACCCGTCTTTATCCACTGTCAGACACACACACAGGACTAACCCTTCTTTATCCACTGTCTGACACACACACACAGCACTAACCCGTCTTTATCCACTGTCTGACACACACACACACACAGCACTAACCCGTCTTTATACACTGTCTGACACACACACACACACAGCACTAACCCGTCTTTATCCACTGTCTGACACACACACACAGCACTAACCCGTCTTTATCCACTGTCTGACACACACACACACAGCACTAACCCATCTTTATCCACTGTCTGACACACACACACAGCACTAACCCGTCTTTATACACTGTCTGACACACACACACAGCACTAACCCGTCTTTATCCACTGTCTGACACACACACACAGCACTAACCCGTCTTTATCCACTGTCTGACACACACACACAGCACTAACCTGTCTTAATCCACTGTCTGACACACACACACAGCACTAACCCGTCTTTATCCACTGTCTGACACACACACACTGCACTAACCCGTCTTTATCCACTGTCTGACACACACACACAGCACTCACCCGTCTTTGTCCACTGTCTGACACACACACAGCACTAACCCGTCTTTATCCACTGTCTGACATACACACACACACAGCACTAACCCGTCTTTATCCACTGTCTGACACACACACACAGCACTAACCCGTCTTTATCCACTGTCTGACACACACACACACACACACAGCACTAACCCGTCTTTATCCACTGTCTGACACACACACTCACACAGCACTAACCCGTCTTTATCCACTGACTGACACACACACACACACAGCACTAACCCGTCTTTATCCACTGTCTGACACACACACAGCACTAACCCGTCTTTATCCACTGTCAGACACACACACAGGACTAACCCTTCTTTATCCACTGTCTGACACACACACACAGCACTAACCCGTCTTTATCCACTGTCTGACACACACACACACACAGCACTAACCCGTCTTTATACACTGTCTGACACACACACACACACAGCACTAACCCGTCTTTATCCACTGTCTGACACACACACACAGCACTAACCCGTCTTTATCCACTGTCTGACACACACACACACAGCACTAACCCATCTTTATCCACTGTCTGACACACACACACAGCACTAACCCGTCTTTATACACTGTCTGACACACACACACAGCACTAACCCGTCTTTATCCACTGTCTGACACACACACACAGCACTAACCCGTCTTTATCCACTGTCTGACACACACACACAGCACTAACCTGTCTTAATCCACTGTCTGACACACACACACAGCACTAACCCGTCTTTATCCACTGTCTGACACACACACACTGCACTAACCCGTCTTTATCCACTGTCTGACACACACACACAGCACTCACCCGTCTTTGTCCACTGTCTGACACACACACAGCACTAACCCGTCTTTATCCACTGTCTGACATACACACACACACAGCACTAACCCGTCTTTATCCACTGTCTGACACACACACACAGCACTAACCCGTCTTTATCCACTGTCTGACACACACACACAGCACTAACCCGTCTTTACCCACTGTCTGACACACACACACAGCACTAACCCGTCTTTATCCACTGCCTGACACACACACACAGCACTAACCCGTCTTTGTCCATTGTCTGACACACACACACAGCACTAACCCGTCTTTATCCACTGTCTGACACACACACACAGCACTAACCCGTCTTTATCCACTGTCTCACACACACACACAGCACTAACCCGTCTTTACCCACTATCTGACACACACACACAGCACTAACCCGTCTTTATCCACTGTCTGACACACACACAGCACTAACCCGTCTTTACCCACTGTCTGACACACACACAGCACTAACCCGTCTTTACCCACTGTCTGACACACACACACACACACACACACAGCACTAACCCGTCTTTATCCACTGTCTGACACACACACATCACTAACCCGTCTTTATCCACTGTCTGACACACACACACAGCACTAACCCGTCTTTACCCACTGTCTGACACACACACACAGCACTAACCCGTCTTTACCCACTGTCTTACACACACACAGCACTAACCCGTCTTTATCCACTGTCTGACACACACACACAGCACTAACCCGTCTTTATCCACTGTCTGACACCCACACACAGCACTAACCCGTCTTTATCCACTGTCTGACACACACACACAGCACTAACCCGTCTTTATCCACTGTCTGACACACACACACACAGCACTAACCCGTCTTTACCCACTGTCTGACACACACACACAGCACTAACCTGTCTTTATCCACTGTCTGACACACACACACAGCACTAACCCGTCTTTATCCACTGTCTGACACACACACACAGCACTAACCCGTCTTTATCCACTGTCTGACACACACACACAGCACTAACCCGTCTTTATCCACTGTCTGACACACACACACAGCACTAACCTGTCTTTGTCCACTGTCTGACACACACACACAGCACTAACCCGTCTTTATCCACTGTCTGACACACACACACAGCACTAACCCGTCTTTATCCACTGTCTCACATACACACACAGCACTAACCCGTCTTTGTCCATTGTCTGACACACACACACAGCACTAACCCGTCTTTATCCACTGTCTGACACACACACACAGCACTAACCCGTCTTTATCCACTGTCTCACACACACACACAGCACTAACCCGTCTTTACCCACTATCTGACACACACACACAGCACTAACCCGTCTTTATCCACTGTCTGACACACACACAGCACTAACCCGTCTTTACCCACTGTCTGACACACACACAGCACTAACCCGTCTTTACCCACTGTCTGACACACACACACACACACACACACAGCACTAACCCGTCTTTATCCACTGTCTGACACACACACATCACTAACCCGTCTTTATCCACTGTCTGACACACACACACAGCACTAACCCGTCTTTACCCACTGTCTGACACACACACACAGCACTAACCCGTCTTTACCCACTGTCTTACACACACACAGCACTAACCCGTCTTTATCCACTGTCTGACACACACACACAGCACTAACCCGTCTTTATCCACTGTCTGACACCCACACACAGCACTAACCCGTCTTTATCCACTGTCTGACACACACACACAGCACTAACCCGTCTTTATCCACTGTCTGACACACACACACACAGCACTAACCCGTCTTTACCCACTGTCTGACACACACACACAGCACTAACCTGTCTTTATCCACTGTCTGACACACACACACAGCACTAACCCGTCTTTATCCACTGTCTGACACACACACACAGCACTAACCCGTCTTTATCCACTGTCTGACACACACACACAGCACTAACCCGTCTTTATCCACTGTCTGACACACACACACACAGCACTAACCCGTCTTTGTCCACTGTCTGACACACACACACAGCACTAACCCGTCTTTACCCACTGTGTGACACACACACACAGCACTAACCCGTCTTTATCCACTGTCTCACATACACACACAGCACTAACCCGTCTTTACCCACTGTCTGACACACACACACAGCACTAACCTGTCTTTATCCACTGTCTGACACACACACACAGCACTAACCCGTCTTTACCCACTGTCTGACACACACACACAGCACTAACCCGTCTTTATCCACTGCCTGACACACACACACAGCACTAACCCGTCTTTATCCACTGTCTGACACACACACACAGCACTAACCTGTCTTTGTCCACTGTCTGACACACACACACAGCACTAACCCGTCTTTATCCACTGTCTGACACACACACACAGCACTAACCCGTCTTTATCCACTGTCTCACATACACACACAGCACTAACCCGTCTTTACCCACTGTCTGACACACACACACAGCACTAACCCGTCTTTATCCACTGTCTGACACACACACAGCACTAACCCGTCTTTACCCACTGTCTGACACACACACACAGCACTAACCCGTCTTTACCCACTGTCTGACACACACACAGCACTAACCCGTCTTTATCCACTGTCTGACACACACACAGCACTAACCCGTCTTTATCCACTGTCTGACACACACACACACACACACAGCACTCACCCGTCTTTATCCACTGTCTGACACACACACTCACACAGCACTAACCCGTCTTTATCCACTGACTGACACACACACACACACAGCACTAACCCGTCTTTATCCACTGTCTGACACACACACAGCACTAACCCGTCTTTATCCACTGTCAGACACACACACAGGACTAACCCTTCTTTATCCACTGTCTGACACACACACACAGCACTAACCCGTCTTTATCCACTGTCTGACACACACACACACACAGCACTAACCCGTCTTTATACACTGTCTGACACACACACACACACAGCACTAACCCGTCTTTATCCACTGTCTGACACACACACACAGCACTAACCCGTCTTTATCCACTGTCTGACACACACACACACAGCACTAACCCATCTTTATCCACTGTCTGACACACACACACAGCACTAACCCGTCTTTATACACTGTCTGACACACACACACAGCACTAACCCGTCTTTATCCACTGTCTGACACACACACACAGCACTAACCCGTCTTTATCCACTGTCTGACACACACACACAGCACTAACCTGTCTTAATCCACTGTCTGACACACACACACAGCACTAACCCGTCTTTATCCACTGTCTGACACACACACACTGCACTAACCCGTCTTTATCCACTGTCTGACACACACACACAGCACTCACCCGTCTTTGTCCACTGTCTGACACACACACAGCACTAACCCGTCTTTATCCACTGTCTGACATACACACACACACAGCACTAACCCGTCTTTATCCACTGTCTGACACACACACAGCACTAACCCGTCTTTACCCACTGTCTGACACACACACACAGCACTAACCCGTCTTTACCCACTGTCTGACACACACACAGCACTAACCCGTCTTTATCCACTGTCTGACACACACACAGCACTAACCCGTCTTTATCCACTGTCTGACACACACACACACACACACAGCACTAACCCGTCTTTATCCACTGTCTGACACACACACTCACACAGCACTAACCCGTCTTTATCCACTGACTGACACACACACACACACAGCACTAACCCGTCTTTATCCACTGTCTGACACACACACAGCACTAACCCGTCTTTATCCACTGTCAGACACACACACAGGACTAACCCTTCTTTATCCACTGTCTGACACACACACACAGCACTAACCCGTCTTTATCCACTGTCTGACACACACACAGACACACACAGCACTAACCCATCGTTATCCACTGTCTGACATACACACACACCACTAACCCGTCTTTATCCACTGTCTGACACACACACACAGCACTAACCCGTCTTTATCCACTGTCTGACACACACACACACACACAGCACTAACCCGTCTTTATCCACTGACTGACACACACACACACACAGCACTAACCCGTCTTTATCCACTGTCTGACACACACACACAGCACAAACCCGTCTTTATCCACTGGCTGACACACACACACAGCACTAACCCGTCTTTATCCACTGTCAGACACACACACAGGACTAACCCTTCTTTATCCACTGTCTGACACACACACACAGCACTAACCCGTCTTTATCCACTGTCTGACACACACACACACACACACACAGCACTAACCCATCTTTATCCACTGTCTGACATACACACACACCACTAACCCGTCTTTATCCACTGTCTGACACACACACACAGCACTAACCCGTCTTTATCCACTGTCTGACACACACACACAGCACTAACCCGACTTTATCCACTGTCTGACACACACACACAGCACTAACCCGTCTTTATACACTGTCTGACACACACACACAGCACTAACCCGTCTTTATCCACTGTCTGACACACACACACAGCACTAACCCGTCTTTATACACTGTCTGACACACACACACAGCACTAACCCGTCTTTATCCACTGTCTGACACACACACACAGCACTAACCCGTCTTTATCCACTGTCTGACACACACACACAGCACTAACCCGTCTTTATCCACTGTCTGACACACACACAGCACTAACCCGTCTTTATCCACTGTCTGACACACACACAGCACTAACCCGTCTTTATCCACTGTCTGACACACACACACACACACACAGCACTAACCCGTCTTTATCCACTGTCTGACACACACGCACACAGCACTAACCCGTCTTTATCCACTGTCTGACACACACACAGCACGAACCCGTCTTTATCCACTGTCTGACACACACACACAGCACTAACCCGTCTTTATCCACTGTGTGACACACACGCACACAGCACTAACCCGTCTTTATCCACTGTCTGACACACACACACACACAGCACTAACCCGTCTTTATCCACTGTCTGACACACACACACAGCACTAACCCGTCTTTATCCACTGTCTGACACACACACACAGCACTAACCCGTCTTTATCCACTGTCTGACACACACACACAGCACTAACCCGTCTTTACCCACTGTCTGACACACACACACAGCACTAACCCGTCTTTATCCACTGTCTGACACACACACACACACACACAGCACTAACCCGTCTTTATCCACTGTCTGACACACACACACAGCACTAACCCGTCTTTATCCATTGTCTGACACACACACACACACACAGCACTAACCCTTCTTTATCCACTGTCTGACACACACACACAGCACTAACCCGTCTTTATCCACTGTCTGACACACACACACACACACAGCACTAACCCATCTTTATCCACTGTCTGACATACACACACACCACTAACCCGTCTTTATCCACTGTCTGACACACACACACAGCACTAACCCGTCTTTATCCACTGTCTGACACACACACACAGCACTAACCCGTCTTTATACACTGTCTGACACACACACACAGCACTAACCCGTCTTTTTACACTGTCTGACACACACACACAGCACTAACCCGTCTTTATCCACTGTCTGACACACACACACAGCACTAACCCGTCTTCATACACTGTCTGACACACACACACAGCACTAACCCGTCTTTATCCACTGTCTGACACACACACACAGCACTAACCCGTCTTTATCCACTGTCTGACACACACACACACACACAGCACTAACCCGTCTTTATCCACTGTCTGACACACACACACAGCACTAAGCCGTCTTTATCCACTGTCTGACACACACACACATCACTAACCCGTCTTTATCCACTGTCTGACACACACACAGCACTATCCCGTCTTTATCCACTGTCTGACACACACACAGCACTAACCCGTCTTTATCCACTGTCTGACACACACACACACACACAGCACTAACCCGTCTTTATCCACTGTCTGACACACACGCACACAGCACTAACCCGTCTTTATCCACTGTCTCACACACACACAGCACTAACCCCTCTTTATCCAATGTCTGACACACACACACAGCACTAACCCGTCTTTATCCACTGTCTGACACACACACACAGTCCTAACCCGTCTTTATCCACTGTCTGACACACACACACAGCACTAACCCGTCTTTATCCACTGTCTGACACACACACAGCACTAACCCGTCTTTATCCACTGTCTGACACACACACACAGCACCAACCCGTCTTTATACACTGTCTGACACACACACACAGCACTAACCCGTCTTTATCCACTGTCTGACACACACACAGCACTAACCCGTCTTTATCCACTGTCTGACACACACACACAGCACTAACCCGTCTTTATCCACTGTCTGACACACACACACAGCACTAACCCGTCTTTATCCACTGTCTGACATACACACACACACAGCACTAACCCGTCTTTATCCACTGTCTGACACACACACACCGCAGTAACCCGTCTTTATACACTGTCTGACACACACACACAGCACTAACCCGTCTTTACCCACTGTCTGACACACACACACACACACAGCACTAACCCGTCTTTATACACTGTCTGACACACACACACAGCACTAACCCGTCTTTATACAGTGTCTGGCACACACACACAGCACTAACCCGTCTTTATCCACTGTCTGACACGCACACACACAGCACTAACCCGTCTTTATCCACTGTCTGACACACACACACAGCACTAACCCGTCTTTATCCACTGTCTGACACACACACACAGCACTAACCCGTCTTTATCCACTGACTGACACACACACACAGCACTAACCCGTCTTTATACACTGTCTGACACACACACAGCACTAACCCGTCTTTATCCACTGTCTGACACACACACACAGCACTAACCCGTCTTTATCCACTGTCTGACACACACACACAGCAATAACCCGTCTTTATCCACTGTCTGACACATACACAGCACTAACCCGTCTTTATCCACTGTCTGACACACACACACACAGCACTAACCCGTCTTTATCCACTGTCTGACACACACACAGCACTAACCCGTCTTTATCCACTGTCTGACACACACACACAGCACTAACCCGTCTTTATCCACTGTCTGACACACACACACACAGCACTAACCCGTCTTTATCCACTGTCTGACACACACACAGCACTAACCCGTCTTTATCCACTGTCTGACACACACACAGCACTAACCCGTCTTTATCCACTGTCTGACACACACACACAGCACTAACCCGTCTTTATCCACTGTCTGACACACACACACACACACACAGCACTAACCCATCTTTATCCACTGTCTGACATACACACACACCACTAACCCGTCTTTATCCACTGTCTGACACACACACACAGCACTAACCCGTCTTTATCCACTGTCTGACACACACACACAGCACTAACCCGACTTTATCCACTGTCTGACACACACACACAGCACTAACCCGTCTTTATACACTGTCTGACACACACACACAGCACTAACCCGTCTTTATCCACTGTCTGACACACACACACAGCACTAACCCGTCTTTATACACTGTCTGACACACACACACAGCACTAACCCGTCTTTATCCACTGTCTGACACACACACACAGCACTAACCCGTCTTTATCCACTGTCTGACACACACACACAGCACTAACCCGTCTTTATCCACTGTCTGACACACACACAGCACTAACCCGTCTTTATCCACTGTCTGACACACACACAGCACTAACCCGTCTTTATCCACTGTCTGACACACACACACACACACACAGCACTAACCCGTCTTTATCCACTGTCTGACACACACGCACACAGCACTAACCCGTCTTTATCCACTGTCTGACACACACACAGCACTAACCCGTCTTTATCCACTGTCTGACACACACACACAGCACTAACCCGTCTTTATCCACTGTGTGACACACACGCACACAGCACTAACCCGTCTTTATCCACTGTCTGACACACACACACACACAGCACTAACCCGTCTTTATCCACTGTCTGACACACACACACAGCACTAACCCGTCTTTATCCACTGTCTGACACACACACACAGCACTAACCCGTCTTTATCCACTGTCTGACACACACACACAGCACTAACCCGTCTTTACCCACTGTCTGACACACACACACAGCACTAATCCGTCTTTATCCACTGTCTGACACACACACACACACACACAGCACTAACCCGTCTTTATCCACTGTCTGACACACACACACAGCACTAACCCGTCTTTATCCATTGTCTGACACACACACACACACAGCACTAACCCTTCTTTATCCACTGTCTGACACACACACACAGCACTAACCCGTCTTTATCCACTGTCTGACACACACACACACACACAGCACTAACCCATCTTTATCCACTGTCTGACATACACACACACCACTAACCCGTCTTTATCCACTGTCTGACACACACACACAGCACTAACCCGTCTTTATCCACTGTCTGACACACACACACAGCACTAACCCGTCTTTATACACTGTCTGACACACACACACAGCACTAACCCGTCTTTTTACACTGTCTGACACACACACACAGCACTAACCCGTCTTTATCCACTGTCTGACACACACACACAGCACTAACCCGTCTTTATACACTGTCTGACACACACACACAGCACTAACCCGTCTTTATCCACTGTCTGACATACACACACAGCACTAACCCGTCTTTATCCACTGTCTGACACACACACACAGCACTAACCCGTCTTTATCCACTGTCTGACACACACACACAGCACTAACCCGTCTTTATCCACTGTCTGACACACACACACACACACAGCACTAACCCGTCTTTATCCACTGTCTGACACACACACACAGCACTAAGCCGTCTTTATCCACTGTCTGACACACACACACATCACTAACCCGTCTTTATCCACTGTCTGACACACACACAGCACTATCCCGTCTTTATCCACTGTCTGACACACACACAGCACTAACCCGTCTTTATCCACTGTCTGACACACACACACACACACAGCACTAACCCGTCTTTATCCACTGTCTGACACACACGCACACAGCACTAACCCGTCTTTATCCACTGTCTCACACACACACAGCACTAACCCCTCTTTATCCAATGTCTGACACACACACACAGCACTAACCCGTCTTTATCCACTGTCTGACACACACACACAGTCCTAACCCGTCTTTATCCACTGTCTGACACACACACACAGCACTAACCCGTCTTTATCCACTGTCTGACACACACACAGCACTAACCCGTCTTTATCCACTGTCTGACACACACACACAGCACCAACCCGTCTTTATACACTGTCTGACACACACACACAGCACTAACCCGTCTTTATCCACTGTCTGACACACACACAGCACTAACCCGTCTTTATCCACTGTCTGACACACACACACAGCACTAACCCGTCTTTATCCACTGTCTGACACACACACACAGCACTAACCCGTCTTTATCCACTGTCTGACATACACACACACACAGCACTAACCCGTCTTTATCCACTGTCTGACACACACACACCGCAGTAACCCGTCTTTATACACTGTCTGACACACACACACAGCACTAACCCGTCTTTACCCACTGTCTGACACACACACACACACAGCACTAACCCGTCTTTATACACTGTCTGACACACACACACAGCACTAACCCGTCTTTATACAGTGTCTGGCACACACACACAGCACTAACCCGTCTTTATCCACTGTCTGACACACACACACAGCACTAACCCGTCTTTATCCACTGTCTGACACACACACACAGCACTAACCCGTCTTTATCCACTGTCTGACACACACACACAGCACTAACCCGTCTTCATCCACTGACTGACACACACACACAGCACTAACCCGTCTTTATACACTGTCTGACACACACACAGCACTAACCCGTCTTTATCCACTGTCTGACACACACACACAGCACTAACCCGTCTTTATCCACTGTCTGACACACACACACAGCAATAACCCGTCTTTATCCACTGTCTGACACATACACAGCACTAACCCGTCTTTATCCACTGTCTGACACACACACACACAGCACTAACCCGTCTTTATCCACTGTCTGACACACACACAGCACTAACCCGTCTTTATCCACTGTCTGACACACACACACAGCACTAACCCGTCTTTATCCACTGTCTGACACACACACACACAGCACTAACCCGTCTTTATCCACTGTCTGACACACACACAGCACTAACCCGTCTTTATCCACTGTCTGACACACACACAGCACTAACCCGTCTTTATCCACTGTCTGACACACACACACAGCACTAACCCGTCTTTATCCACTGTCTGACACACACACACAGCACTAACCCGTCTTTATCCACTGTCTGACACACACACACAGCATTAACCCGTCTTTATCCACTGTCTGACACACACACACAGCACTAACCCGTCTTTATCCACTGTCTGACACACACACACACACAGCACTAACCCGTCTTTATCCACTGACTGACACACACACACACACAGCACTAACCCGTCTTTATCCACTGTCTGACACACACACACAGCACAAACCCGTCTTTATCCACTGTCTGACACACACACACAGCACTAACCCGTCTTTATCCACTGTCAGACACACACAGAGGACTAACCCTTCTTTATCCACTGTCTGACACACACACACAGCACTAACCCGTCTTTATCCACTCTCTGACACACACACACACACACACAGCACTAACCCATCTTTATCCACTGTCTGACATACACACACACCACTAACCCGTCTTTATCCACTGTCTGACACACACACACAGCACTAACCCGTCTTTATCCACTGTCTGACACACACACACAGCACTAACCCGTCTTTATCCACTGTCTGACACACACACACAGCACTAACCCGTCTTTATCCACTGTCTGACACACACACACAGCATTAACCCGTCTTTATCCACTGTCTGACATACACACACAGCACTAACCCGTCTTTATCCACTGTCTGACACACACAGCACTAACCCGTCTTTATCCACTGTCTGACACACACACACAGCACTAACCCGTCTTTATCCACTGTCTGACACACACACACAGCACTAAACCGTCTTTATCCACTGTCTGACACACACACAGCACTAACCCGTCTTTATCCACTGTCTGACACACACACAGCACTAACCCGTCTTTATCCACTGTCTGACACACACACACACACACACAGCACTAACCCGTCTTTATCCACTGTCTGACACACACGCACACAGCACTAACCCGTCTTTATCCACTGTCTGACACACACACAGCACTAACCCGTCTTTATCCACTGTCTGACACACACACACAGCACTAACCCGTCTTTATCCACTGTCTGACACACACGCACACAGCACTAACCCGTCTTTATCCACTGTCTGACACACACACACACACAGCACTAACCCGTCTTTATCCACTGTCTGACACACACACACAGCACTAACCCGTCTTTATCCACTGTCTGACACACACACACAGCACTAACCCGTCTTTATCCACTGTCTGACACACACACACAGCACTAACCCGTCTTTACCCACTGTCTGACACACACACACAGCACTAACCCGTCTTTATCCACTGTCTGACACACACACAGCACTAAGCCGTCTTTATACACTGTCTGACACACATACACAGCACTAACCCGTCTTTATCCACTGTCTGACACACACACACACACACAGCACTAACCCGTCTTTATCCACTGTCTGACACACACACACAGCACTAACCCGTCTTTATCCATTGTCTGACACACACACACACAGCACTAACCCTTCTTTATCCACTGTCTGACACACACACACAGCACTAACCCGTCTTTATCCACTGTCTGACACACACACACACACACAGCACTAACCCATCTTTATCCACTGTCTGACATACACACACACCACTAACCCGTCTTTATCCACTGTCTGACACACACACACAGCACTAACCCGTCTTTATCCACTGTCTGACACACACACACAGCACTAACCCGTCTTTATACACTGTCTGACACACACACACAGCACTAACCCGTCTTTATACACTGTCTGACACACACACACAGCACTAACCCGTCTTTATCCACTGTCTGACACACACACACAGCACTAACCCGTCTTTATACACTGTCTGACACACACACACTGCACTAACCCGTCTTTATCCACTGTCTGACACACACACACAGCACTAACCCGTCTTTATCCACTGTCTGACACACACACACAGCACTAACCCGTCTTTATCCACTGTCTGACACACACACACAGCACTAACCCGTCTTTATCCACTGTCTGACACACACACACACACACAGCACTAACCCGTCTTTATCCACTGTCTGACACACACACACAGCACTAACCCGTCTTTATCCACTGTCTGACACACACACACAGCACTAACCCGTCTTTATCCACTGTCTGACACACACACAGCACTAACCCGTCTTTATCCACTGTCTGACACACACACAGCACTAACCCGTCTTTATCCACTGTCTGACACACACACACACAGCACTAACCCGTCTTTATCCACTGTCTGACACACACGCACACAGCACTAACCCGTCTTTATCCAATGTCTGACACACACACACAGCACTAACCCGTCTTTATCCAATGTCTGACACACACACACAGCACTAACCCGTCTTTATCCACTGTCTGACACACACACACAGTCCTAACCCGTCTTTATCCACTGTCTGACACACACACAGCACTAACCCGTCTTTATCCACTGTCTGACACACACACACAGCACTAACCCGTCTTTATACACTGTCTGACACACACACACAGCACTAACCCGTCTTTATACACTGTCTGACACACACACACAGCACTAACCCGTCTTTATCCACTGTCTGACACACACACAGCACTAACCCGTCTTTATCCACTGTCTGACACACACACACAGCACTAACCCGTCTTTATCCACTGTCTGACACACACACACAGCACTAACCCGTCTTTATCCACTGTCTGACACACACACAGCACTAACCCGTCTTTATCCACTGTCTGACATACACACACACACAGCACTAACCCGTCTTTATCCACTGTCTGACACACACACACAGCACTAACCCGTCTTTATCCACTGTCTGACATACACACACACACAGCACTAACCCGTCTTTATCCACTGTCTGACACACACACACCGCAGTAACCCGTCTTTATACACTGTCTGACACACACACACAGCACTAACCCGTCTTTACCCACTGTCTGACACACACACACACACAGCACTAACCCGTCTTTATACACTGTCTGACACACACACACAGCACTAACCCGTCTTTATACAGTGTCTGGCACACACACACAGCACTAACCCGTCTTTATCCACTGTCTGACACACACACACAGCACTAACCCGTCTTTATCCACTGTCTGACACACACACACAGCACTAACCCGTCTTTATCCACTGTCTGACACACACACACAGCACTAACCCGTCTTTATCCACTGACTGACACACACACACAGCACTAACCCGTCTTTATACACTGTCTGACACACACACAGCACTAACCCGTCTTTATCCACTGTCTGACACACACACACAGCACTAACCCGTCTTTATCCACTGTCTGACACACACACACAGCACTAACCCGTCTTTATCCACTGTCTGACACATACACAGCACTAACCCGTCTTTATCCACTGTCTGACACACACACACACAGCACTAACCCGTCTTTATCCACTGTCTGACACACACACAGCACTAACCCGTCTTTATCCACTGTCTGACACACACACACAGCACTAACCCGTCTTTATCCACTGTCTGACACACACACACAGCACTAACCCGTCTTTATCCACTGTCTGACACACACACACAGCACTAACCCGTCTTTATCCACTGTCTGACACATACACAGCACTAACCCGTCTTTATCCACTGTCTGACACACACACAGCACTAACCCGTCTTTATCCACTGTCTGACACACACACACAGCACGAACCCGTCTTTATACACTGTCTGACACACACACAGCACTAACCCGTCTTTATCCACTGTCTGACACACACACACAGCACTAACCCGTCTTTATCCACTGTCTGACACACACACACAGCACTAACCCGTCTTTATCCACTGTCTGACACACACACACAGCACTAACCCGTCTTTATCCACTGTCTGACACACACACAGCACTAACCCGTCTTTATCCACTGTCTGACACACACACAGCACTAACCCGTCTGTATATTATGAAATTCCCTCAGGAATTTGAATCGCTTGTCAAGTGGATGTAGAAGGTTTATGTTAGGATGTGACGTGAAGGCTCAGTTAGGGCGCTTGAGAGTTCCAAGTTAGTCTGGAGAGACATAAAGCATGAGCTAAGAAGAGCCAGGAATCGACAGGAGAAATCGTTGGTGGTTAGGATGAAGGAAACCCCTTAAGTGTTCTCTCGGTATATTTGGAATGGAAGGATGACTAGACTAAGAATAGTTCCAGTGAAGGACAATCGGGCCAAGGTGTGTGTGGAGTCCGAGGAGATGGGGAAGCGCTAAATGAATATGTTTTGTCAGTATTCACACTTGAAAACGACAATGCTGTCGAGGAGAATACTGAGATCCAGGCTACTAGACTAGATGGGATTGAGGTTCACAAGGAGGAGGTGTTCGCAATTCTGGAAAATGTGAAAATAGACAAGTCCCCTGGGCCAGACGGGTTTTATCCTCGGATTCTCTGGGAAGCCAGGGAGTAGATTGCAGAGCCCTTGGCTTTGATCTTTATGTTGTCATTGTCTACAGGAATAGTGCCAGAAGACTGGAGGATAGCAAATGTTGTTCCCTTGTTCAAGAAGGGGAGTAGAGACAGCCCTGGTAATTAGAAACCAGAGAGCCTTACTTCAGTTGTGGGTTAAGTGTTGAAAAAGGTTATAAGAGACAGGATTTATAATCATCTCGAAAGGAATAAGTTGATTAAGGATAGTCAGCGTGGTTTTGTGAAGGGTAGGTTGTGCCTCACTAACCTTATTGAATTCTTTGAGAAGGTGACCAAACAGGTGGATGAGGGTAAAGTGGTTGATGTGGTGTATATAGATTTCAGTAAGGCATTTGATAAGGTTCCCCACAATAGGCTATCGCACAAAATACAGAGGCATGGGATTGAGGGCGATTTAGAGGTTTGTATCAGAAATTGGCCAGCTGTAAGAAGACAGAGGGTGGTGGTTGATGGGAAATGTTCATCCTGGTTTTCAGTTACTCGTGGGGTACCGCAAGGACCTGGTTTGGGGCCACTGCTGTTTGTAATTTTTATAAATGACCTAGATGAGGGTGTAGAAGGATGGGTTAGTAAATTTGTGGATGACACTAAGGTCGGTGGAGTTGTGGACAGTGCCGAAGGATGGTGTAGGTTACAGAGGGACATAGATAAGCTGCAGAGCTGGGCTGAGAGGTGGAAAATGGAGTTTAATGTGGAAAAGTGTGAGGTGATACACTTTGGAAGGAGTAACAGGAATGCAGAGTACTGGGCTAATGGTAAGATTCTTGGTCGTGTTCATGAGCAGAGAGATCTTGGTGTCCAGGTACAGAGATCCCTGAGAGTTTCCACCCAGGTTGATAGGGTCGTTAAGAAGGCGTACAGTGTGTTAGCTTTTATTGGTAGAAGGATTGAGTTTTGGAGTCATGAGGATGTTGCCTGGTCTGGAGGGAAGGTTTTAGAAGGAAAGGCTGAGGGAACTGGGGCTGTTTCATTAGAGAGAAGAAGGTTGAGAGGTGATTTAGTGAGACATATCAGATAATCAGAGGGTTAGATAGGGTGGACAGGGAGTGCCTTTTTTCTCGGATGGTGATGGCTAACATGAGGGGACATAACTTTAAATTGAGGGGTGATAGATGTCAGATAAATGTCAGAGGTAGTTTCTTTATTCAGAGAGTAGTAAGGGTGTGGAATGCACTGCCTGTAACAGTAGGAGACTCGCCAACTTTAAGGGCATTTAAATGGTCATTGGATAAACATATGGATGAGAATGGAATAGTGTAGGTTAGATGGGCTTCAGATTGGCTTCACAGGTCGGCACAACATCAAGGGCCGAAGGGCCTGTACTGTGCTGGAATGTTCTATAAGGGTCTGTACTGCACTGGAATGTTCTGTAAAGGTCTGTGATGTTCTATAAGGCCCTGTACTGTGTTGGAATGTTCTATAAGGGCCTGTACTGAGCTGGAATGTTCTCTAAGGGCCTGTACTGTGTTGGAATGTTCTCTAAGGCCCTGTACTGTGTTGGAATGTTCTATAAGAGCCTGTACTGCGCTGGAATGTTCTCTAAGGCCCTGTACTGTGTTGGAATGTTCTATAAGGGCCTGTACTGCGCTGGAATGTTCTATAAGGGCCTGTCCTGAGCTGGAATGTTCTATAAGGGTCTGTACTTGGGCTGGAATGTTCTATAAGGGCCTGTACTGTGTTGGAATGTTCTATAAGGGCCTGTACTGCGCTGGAATGTTCTATAAGGGTCTGTAATGTGCTGGAATGTTCTATAAGGGCCTGTACTGTGTTGGAATGTTCTATAAGGGCCTGTACTGCGCTGGAATGTTCTCTAAGGGCCTGTACTGTGCTGGAATGTTCTATAAGGGCCTGTACTGTGTTGGAATGTTCTATAAGGGCCTGTACTGCGCTGGAATGTTCTATAAGGGTCTGTACTGCGCTGGAATGTTCTATAAGGGCCTGTACTGCGCTGGAATGTTCTATAAGGCCCTGTACTGGGCTGGAATGTTCTATAAGGGCCTGTACTGCGCTGGAATGTTCTATAAGGCCCTGTACTGGGCTGGAATGTTCTATAAGGGTCTGTACTGTGTTGGAATGTTCTCTAAGGCCCTGTACTGCGCTGTAATGTTCTATAAGGGTCTGTACTGTGCTGGAATGTTCTATAAGGGCCTGTACTGTGCTGGAATGTTCTATAAGGATCTGTACTTGGGCTGGAATGTTCTCTAAGGGCCTGTACTGTGCTGGAATGTTCTCTAAGGGCCTGTACTGCGCTGGAATGTTCTATAAGGCCCTGTACTGTGCTGGAATGTTCTATAAGGGCCTGTACTGCGCTGGAATGTTCTATAAGGGTCTGTACTGCGCTGGAATGTTCTATAAGGGTCTGTACTTGGGCTGGAATGTTCTCTAAGGGCCTGTACTGTGCTGGAATGTTCAATAAGGGCCTGTACTGCGCTGGAATGTTCTATAAGGGTCTGTACTGCGCTGGAATGTTCTATAAGGGCCTGTACTGCGCTGGAATGTTCTATAAGGCCCTGTACTGGGCTGGAATGTTCTATAAGGGTCTGTACTGTGTTGGAATGTTCTATAAGGGCCTGTACTGCGCTGGAATGTTCTATAAGGGTCTGTACTGTGCTGGAATATTCTATAAGGGCCTGTACTGCGCTGGAATGTTCTCTAAGGGCCTGTACTGCGCTGGAATGTTCTCTAAGGGCCTGTACTGCGCTGGAATGTTCTCTAAGGTCCTGTACTGCGTTGGAATGTTCTATAAGGGCCTGTACTGGGCTGGAATGTTCTATAAGGGCCTGTACTGTGCTAGAATGTTCTCTAAGGGCCTGTACTGTGCTGGAATGTTCTATAAGGGCCTGTACTGCGCTGGAATGTTCTATAAGGGCCTGTACTGCGCTAGAATGTTCTCTAAGGGCCTGTACTGCGCTAGAATGTTCTCTAAGGGCCTGTACTGTGCTGGAATGTTCTATAAGGCCCTGTACTGCGCTGGAATGTTCTATAAGGGCCTGTACTACGCTGGAATGTTCTATAAGGGCCTGTACTGTGTTGGAATGTTCTATAAGGGTCTGTACTGGGCTGGAATGTTCTATAAGGGTCTGTACTGCGCTGTAATGTTCTATAAGGGCCTGTATTGCGCTGGAATGTTCTATAAGGGCCTGTACTGCGCTGGAATGTTCTATAAGGCCCTGTACTGCGCTGGAATGTTCTCTAAGGGCCTGTACTGTGTTGGAATGTTCTATAAGGGCCTGTACTGCGCTGGAGTGTTCTATAAGGGTCTGTACTGCGCTGTAATGTTCTATAAGGGTCTGTACTGCGCTGTAATGTTCTATAAGGGCCTGTACTGCGCTGTAATGTTCTATAAGGGTCTGTACTGTGCTGGAATGTTCTATAAGGGCGTGTACTGCGCTGGAATGTTCTATAAGGGTCTGTACTGGGCTGGAATGTTCTATAAGGGTCTGTACTGCGCTGGAATGTTCTATAAGGGTCTGTACTGCGCTGTAATGTTCTATAAGGGCCTGTACTGTGCTGGAATGTTCTATAAGGGTCTGTACTGTGCTGGAATGTTCTATAAGGGCGTGTACTGCGCTGGAATGTTCTATAAGGGTCTGTACTGGGCTGGAATGTTCTATAAGGGTCTGTACTGCGCTGGAATGTTCTATAAGGGTCTGTACTGCGCTAGAATGTTCTATAAGGGCCTGTACTGCGCTGGAATGTTCTATAAGGGTCTGTACTGGGCTGGAATGTTCTATAAGGCCCTGTACTGCGCTGTAATGTTCTATAAGGGTCAGTACTGCGCTGGAATGTTCTCTAAGGGCCTGTACTGTGCTGTAATGTTCTATAAGGGTCTGTACTGCGCTGTAATGTTCTCTAAGGGCCTGTACTGTGCTGGAATGTTCTCTAAGGGCCTGTACTGCGCTGGAATGTTCTCTAAGGGCCTGCACTGCGCTGGAATGTTCTCTAAGGGCCTGTACTGCGCTGGAATGTTCTATAAGGCCCTGTACTACGCTGGAATGTTCTATAAGGGCCTGTACTGCGTTGGAATGTTCTATAAGGGCCTGTACTGAGCTGGAATGTTCTATAAGGGTCTGTACTGCGCTGGAATGTTCTATAAGGGCCTGTACTGTGTTGGAATGTTCTATAAGGCCCTGTACTGCGCTGGAATGTTCTATAAGGGCCTGTACTGCGCTGGAATGTTCTATAAAGGTCTGTACTGTGTTGGAATGTTCTATAAGGGCCTGTACTGTGCTGTAATGTTCTATAAGGCCCTGTACTGCGCTGGAATGTTCTATAAGGGCCTGTACTGTGCTGGAATGTTCTATAAGGGCCTGTACTGCGCTGGAATATTCTATAAGGGCCTGTACTGTGCTGGAATGTTCTATAAGGGCCTGTACTGTGCTGGAATGTTCTATAAGGGCCTGTACTGCGCTGGAATATTCTATAAGGGCCTGTACTGTGCTGGAATGTTCTATAAGGCCCTGTACTGCGCTGGAATGTTCTCTGTTCCTATCCACTGTCTGACAGTCCCCAAATGTTTCAGCACCTCACCCCCACACTCCAACATCCCGATCCCAGGCCATACCATTCCCTCCCCTCCAATTAATCCCTTTCACAGAGTTCACACAACAGGGGCCTTATACCAGATCTCCATACGGGGTGGGGGCGCGGGGCGTACACAGGCATGAGTCTCTGAATATGTGTGTGTGTCTGTGTGTGTGACTGTTTGTGTGTCTGTGAGTGTGTGTGTCTGCGTGTGTGTCTGTGTGTGTGACTGTTTGTGTCTGTGTGTGTGTCTGTCTGTCTGTGTGCGTGTGTGTGTATGTGTGTGTCTGTGTGTGTCTCTTTGTGTCTGTGTGCGTGTGTCTCTGTGTGTGTGTCACTGTGTGTGTCTCTGTGTGCATGTGTGTCTGTGTGCATGTCTGTGTGTGTGTGTGCTTGTGTGTGTGTGTCTGCATGTCTCTGTGCGTGTGTGTCTGTGCATGTCTGTGAGTGTGTCTGTGTGTGTCTGTGAGGGTGTGTGTCTGTGAGTGTATGTGTGACTGTGTGTGTGTCTGTGTGTGTGTGTGTCTCTGTGTGTGTCTGTGTGTGTCTCTGTGTATCTGTGTGTGTGTCTCTGTGTGTGTGAGTGTGTGTGTGTGTCTCTGTGTGTGTCTGTGTGTGTGTGTGTGTCTGTGTGTGTCTCTGTGTGTGTGTCTCTGTGTGTGTGTGAGTCTGTGTCTCTGTGTGTGTGTCTGTGTGTGTCTGTGTGTGTGTCTGAGTGTCTGTGTGTGTGTCTGTGTGTGTGTGTGGGGGACCGGGACAGTGCGGGGTCAGACACTGTGTGAGGCTGTGACGGTGGTGTGTTTCTTGTCTCCTGTTGTGTTAGGTATTTGAACGCGTACCTTTTCCACTTGGTATACAAGGTCAATGTGGTGGTGAACAGGCAGCAGGTGCCTGTCAGGGACAGTGTCAGTGACGCCTGTGAGGAGACCCTTGAACCGTGCCGGAGGAGGAAGGAGCGGAAACGGACTAATTTGCGGCGACGCCGATGAAGTTTGTGGTTGTTGAAGGTGATTGAATTCCTCATCATTGTCCGGGACAGAGAATCTCGATTAAAGCCTTTCCACTTTTCAAATTCCCCTGTCTCTGTCAATTATTTAACTTTTCTCACCCAATTCACCACAGCAAAGGCAGCGTTCCCGGCTCTTACACCCAGGATGGAGGGTCACTGATGCCTTTCCTCAGATTTCTGATAGCCCCCCCACCCCCTCTGCTCCGATTCAGTCATTGGTAATTTACTGTCACTGCTGACACAGCCGGGTGGTCCCTGTGCCCCCACACAACTCCCCCCGATCCCCCTCAGCACCACCGCTCACACCAGCAGCAGTGTGAGCAGTGCTAACAGCGAGCGCCCAGTAAAACAATACAGCTCAACTTTGGTTTTACCACCCACCCTCCCTCAGTCGCAACGCTCACGACAGGAAAATCATCCAAAATGTACAAGCCTCCACCCTCTAGAGAAAACGGTGAAATGTTCCTTTCCAAAACGTTGACTACCTTCCCTACAAACTCTCTCACAGACACACAAGGTCACACCTCCCTCTGTTCATACCATCGCAGCCCTTCTCGACTCTATCTTTTCATCAAGGAGTCCCCACAGTGTGGGAGCAGGCTATTCAGCCCATCGAATCCACACCAACCCTCCCAAAAGCATCCCACCCAGATCCACCCCTCACCCTCTAACTCTACATTTCCCATGGCCAATCCACCCTAACCTGCACATCCCTGGACACTATGGGACAATTTCCCATGGCCAATCCACCCTAACCTGCACATCCCTGGGCACTATGGGACAATTTCCCACGGCCAATCCACCCTAACCTGCACATCCCTGGGCACTATGGGACAATTTCCCATGGCCAACCCACCCTAACCTGCACATCCCTGGACACTATGGGACAATTTCCTATGGCCAACCCACCCTAACCTGCACATCCCTGGGCACTATGGGACAATTTCCCATGGCCAACCCACCCTAACCTTCACACCTTTGGACTGTGGGAGGAAACCAGAGCACCCGGAGGAAACCCACACAGACACGGGGAGAACGTGCAAACTCCACACAGACACTCACCTGAGGGTGGAATCGAACCTGGGTCCCTGGTGCTGGGAGACAGCTGTGCTAACCCCTGAGACACCGTGCCTTATTCTAACAGTTTACGTATGTATCCCCGTTTACTTTTTTTCTATCATATGAATAATTTTAATGTTCAATGGTTGAACCAAGACACTCCACCTAAATAATCTGACATCTTCAACATCTCTGTGAAGGCCCCCCTGGGTTATGATCAGTTTAAATTTGTGTTTCCCTGTTCCTGTGTCAGATACTTCAACACGATGAGAAACGAACAGCTCCCCCAAAGTCCCTTTGCCCACAGTCGGGTGTGTTTCCTGAGCCTGGTTTTAGTTCCATACAGAGATGTCCTTGTCCTGTCTCCTCCACTCCCCACTCAGCATCCAGCAACAGCCAGAACCTGGCCCCAAGGGTCACCAGCATAACGTCTGGATCTGCGAGATCAGAGGTGACCGAGGCTTGGTCATTTAACAGGATTATCTTCAGCTTCCCAAAGGGCTGCTTGACTTTCTGCTGATCCCAGACCCCATTTGCTGATCTCCTTAACAAATCTGTTCAAGGCAGATCACGCACTGAAACGACACAGACATTTCTGGGACATCCGCACGTTCCAAAATCTCTCACGGTTTCTCCTTCAGTTTTAGGAACAGGGAGTGCGAGGACAGCTCTAACGTTCACTGACCCCTGCAACAGCTGTCCCTGTCCGAAAATCTCTCCCACTTGTTTTCACAAATTCACTTTGGCTAAATTTATTACAAAGCCATGCAGAAGTGGGTACTACAGGTGCTGGAAAAGTACAGCAGGTCAGGCAGCATCCGAGGAGCAGGAAAATCGACTTTTCGGGCAAAAGCCCTTCATCAGGAACAAGGCCAGCCAACTGGAACTGTTAAAACAGGTCTTCCACCACTCTCTCACGAGCCACAGAACACACCAACCTCATTCCCAAATACGCTACACAGATACAGACGCAAAATGGTTTCGGGAGCAACATTCCCAGTGAGTCGGACATCCACCTTCCTACTGGCTCCTCCCCCCCCCCCCCCCCCCCCCCTCAAATACTTCCCCAGTTCCCCTTTGGAATGGTATTGGTGAATCCTCTCGGGTCACAGTGCACCCACCTCCCCGTCCCACGAGGTAAACTCGCCTGGATTCAATCCTCCCCTGAACATTCCCTGCTCCAGGGAGAACGATCCCAGACTCTCCGTGTTCACTGACTCCCCTCATCCAGGGCAGTGTGTGAGTAAATCTCCCCCCACACCCCCTCTCGGGGTCCTGAAAATGTGGCTGACAATCAGATGCTACATCTAAGTTATTTGATGGACAATTTAAACCGTTTCGGAAGCTGGCTTCGATTCCAGGGGCAAAGATCACAATCCAGCTGGGATTGGGCTGTCTACAGACTGGGATTCGATCCCAAAAATCCCCACTGCCGATTGGAAAAAGCTGAGGATGTCAGGAGAGAATGCATTGTCAGTGGGAAGGAGGGAGCTGCAGATCCAGAAGCCACCAGCAGGTGGTGGTGCCGCCCACAAGTTATCAATCTCAGAGCCCAGTGTCCCTGGATCTCAGCAGGATCCCATCACACACACCCAGCATTTGTATATGCACTGTTTCATCCCTTGGCCTCTTCATTGACCGCTGCTCTCCAGGTCTGACAGAGTGCAAGCAGGGAGTGCTGCACTGTCGGAGGGTCAGTGCTGAGGGAGTGCTGCACTGTCGGAGGGTCAGTGCTGAGGGAGTGCCGCACTGTCAGAGGGTCAGTGCTGAGGGAGTGGGCACTGTCGGAGGGTCAGTGCTGAGGGAGTGCCGCACTGTCAGAGGGTCAGTGCTGAGGGACTGGGCGCTGTCGGAGGGTCAGTGCTGAGGGAGCGCCGCACTGTTGGAGGGTCAGTGCTGAGGGAGTGGGCACTGTCGGAGGGTCAGTGCTGAGGGAGCGCCGCACTGTCGGAGGGTCAGTGCTGAGGGAGGGGGCACTGTCGGAGGGTCAGTGCTGAGGGAGTGCTGCACTGTCGGAGGGTCAGTGCTGAGGGAGTGCCGCACTGTCAGAGGGTCAGTGCTGAGGGAGTGCCGCACTGTCAGAGGGTCAGTGCTGAGGGAGTGGGCACTGTCAGAGGGTCAGTGCTGAGGGAGTGGGCACTGTCAGAGGGTCAGTGCTGAGGGAGTGGGCACTGTCAGAGGGTCAGTGCTGAGGGAGTGCCGCACTGCCGCAGTGAGGTGAGGGGAGAGGCGGGGGGTGGAGGGGAAGCCTGGATTCGATCTCCCCTTTAGCTTCCCTACTGCTGGGAGAACTCTCCACCTTCACTGGCTCCCCTTGTCCCCGGGGGAGGGTGGGTGTGAGCGGAACTGTGTGAGTAAACCTCCCTCCATCCCCCCTCCAGGGGGTGCTGCGTCCTTCGGAGAGGGTCAGGGGTGGAGAATGCCCCCCCCCCCCCTCCGTGGGGGCTGACCCCCAGGGTCTAGTGTGGGCTGGCCTCCATTTCACCCGATGCCTCTACTTCTGAAGCCCGGGTGTGATGGTGAGGGCAGTGACATAGCCTCTGGCCCAGCTTCCTGTGTTGGCTTTTGCCCTCCACATAACCCCGTTCTGGCCTGCATTCTTATAGCATCCCAATGGAGGTCTGTTCTCTTTCAAACCCCCACACATGGCACAGGCCCAAGTATTTGACATTCCTGAGCTGATGTTGGGAGGAGGGGGAGCCTGGGGACGGGGGGGGGGAGGGGGGAGGGGGGTGGGGGGGTGTCTGCAAAAACCACAACATCTGGCAGTAATTAAAATCTCCAAGAGCAGGACGTGTTTGTTCAGGGAAACATCCCCCTCCATCGCAGACCGAGGGAGAGCGAGGGAGTGAAGGATGGCCAGGTTTCTCTTGTTCACTCTGTTCCTGGGCCCAGCCCTCGTCATTTCACAGGAGACCCCAAACATCACCAGGTAAGGGGGCTCTACCCCACTCCCCCCCCCCCCAGACCCCCAGCAAGGCCAGGGAGGGCGAGGGGGAGCCCAGTCTGACAGCCCAGAGCCTGGCATCGGTGACTGAGACAGACAGGAGTCTGTGCTTCACTGTTACACCCCCCCTCTCCCCCCCCACACATTCCCCCCACCCCCCGTGGGCCCTGTAACCCCAATCCCCCGGTTTGCCCCACCCCACCTCAATCCCCCCACCCACCCACCGGACGGCTCTCAGTTACTGTCTGTTCATGGGGGGAGGGGGAGGATTCCTTTACCACACCCCCCCAAACACCCAACACCCCCCACCCCTGACACACCAACCCCCCCAACCCCCCCACACTCTCCCCATATCCCCTCTGTTTCTCGCCCTCTGCTTCAGTGTGAGGGTGTAAAGGGTGAGTGTGCGAGGGGTATGTGTGTGAGTGTGTGAGGGGTGTGTGTGTGAGGGGTGTGAGTGTGTGAGAGTAAGGGTCTAAGGGGTGTGTGTGTGAGGGGTGAGAGGTGTGAGTGTGTGAGGGGTGGGAGTGAGTGTGTAAGGGGTGAGTGTGTGAGGGGTGGGAGTGAGTGTGTAAGGGGTTAGTGTGTGAGGGGTGTGAGTGTGTGAGGGGTGTGAGTGTGAGTGTGTAACGAGTGAGTGTGTGAGGGGTGTGACTGTGTGTGTGCAAGGGGAGTAAGGGGTGAGTGTGAGAGGGGTGCGTGTGAGTGTGTGTAAGGGGTGAGTGTGTGAGGGATGTGTGTGTCAATGTGTGTATGGGGTGAGTGTGTGAGGGGTGTGAGTGTGTAAGGTGTGAGTGTGTGAGGGGTGTGTGTGTGAGTGTGTGTAAGGGGTGAATGTGTGAGGGGCGTGAGTGTGTGTAAGGGGTGAGTGTGTGAGGGGTGTGAGTGTGTGTGTGTAAGGGGTGAGTGTGTGAGGGGTGTGAGTGTGTGTAAGGGGTGAGTGTGTGAGGGGTGAGTGTGTGAGGGATGTGTGTGTGAATGTGTGTATGGGGTGAGGGGTGTGAGGGTGTAAGGAGTGAGTGTGTGAGGGGTGTGTGTGTGAGTGTGTGTAAGGGGTGAGTGTGTGAGGGGTGGGAGTGTGTGTGTAAGGGGTGAGTGTGTGAGGGGTGGGAGTGAGTGTGTAAGGGGTGAGTGTGTGAGGGGTGTGTGTGCGTGTGTGAGGGGTGTGTGAGTGTGTAAGGGGTGAGTGTGTGTGTAAGGGGTGAGTGTGTGAGTGTGTGAGGGGTGTGTGTGTGTAAGGGGTGAGTGTGAGTGTGTAAGGGGTGAGTGTGTGTGTAAGGGGTGAGTGTGTGAGGGGTGTGTGTGAGTGTGTAAGGGGTGAGTGTGTAAGGGGTGAGTGTGAGTGTGACTGAGTGTGTAAGGGGTGAGTGTGTGAGGGGTGTGTGTGAGTGTGTAAGGGGTGAGTGTGTAAGGGGTGAGTGTGAGTGTGACTGAGTGTGTAAGGGGTGAGTGTGTGAGGTGTGTGTGTGTGTGGGGTGAGTGTGAGTGTGAGTGAGTGTGTAAGGGGTGAGTGTGTGAGGTGTGTGTGTGTGTGTGTGTGTGTGAGGGGTGAGTGTGAGTGTGAGTGAGTGTGTAAGGGGTGAGTGTGTGAGGTGTGTGTGTGTGTGTGTGTGTGTGTGTGTGTGAGTGTGTGAGGGGTGAGTGTGAGTGTGAGTGAGTGTGTAAGGGGTGAGTGTGTGAGGTGTGTGTGAGGTGTGTGTGTGTGTGTGTGTGTGTGTGTGTGTGTGTGTGAGTGTGTGAGGGGTGAGTGTGAGTGTGAGTGAGTGTGTAAGGGGTGAGTGTGTGAGGTGTGTGTGAGGTGTGTGTGTGTGTGTGTGTGTGTGTGTGTGTGTGTGTGTGAGTGTGTGAGGGGTGAGTGTGAGTGTGAGTGAGTGTGTAAGGGGTGAGTGTGTGAGGTGTGTGTGAGGGGTGTGTGTGTGTGTGTGAGGGGTGAGTGTGAGTGTGAGTGAGTGGTGCCCACGGGCTGTGTGGGGGGGGGGGGTGTGACCTGCCCAGTGCTGACCCCCCCCTCCCCCCCTGTTGTAATTCCAGGCCGAGTTTCCCGTGTGGGGGTCAGATCTCCGGGGAATTTGGATACGTGGCCAGTGAGGGATTCCCAGCTCACTACCCCCCCAGGAAAACCTGTACCTGGACCATTCAGGTGAGAGGGCACGGGGTGGGGGGGCTGTACCCCAGGGACAGTGGGTGGGTGGGTGGGTGGGGAGTGTGGGTGAGGGGGATGGGGTGTGAGGGTGGGGAGTAGGTGTGGGGGGGGTGGGGTGGGGTGGGGTGGGGAGTGTGTGTGAGGGTGAGGTGTGAGGGTGGGGAGTGTGTGTGTGGGGTGGGGGTGGGGTGGGGAGTGTGTGTGAGGGTGAGGTGTGAGGGTGGGGAGGGGGTGGGGTGTGAGGGTGGGGAGTGTGTGTGGGGGTGGGGGTGGGGTAGGGAGTGTGTGTGGGGGTGAGGTGTGAGGGTGGGGAGGGGGTGGAGTGTGAGGGTGGGGAGTGTGTGTGGGGGTGGGGCGTGGGGTGGAGAGTGAGTGTGTGTGGGGGTGGGGTGTGAGGGTGGGGAGTGTGTGTGGGGGTGGGGCGTGGGGTGGAGAGTGAGTGTGTGTGGGGGTGGGGTGTGAGGGTGGGGAGTGTGTGTGTGGGGTGGGGGTGGGGTGGGGAGTGTGTGTGAGGGTGAGGTGTGAGGGTGGGGAGGGGGTGGGGTGTGTGTGGGTGTGGGGTGTGAGGGTGGGGAGGGAGTGTGTAGGGGTGAGGTGTGAGGGTGGGGAATGTGGGTGTGAGGGTGGGGTGTGTGTGAGGGTGGGGTGTGAGGGTGGGGAGTGTGTGTGTGGGGGTGCGGTGTGAGGGTGGGGAGTGTGTGTGTGGGGGTGCGGTGTGAGGGTGGGGAGTGTGTGTGTGGGGGGTGAGGTGTGAGGGTGGGGAGTGGGGTGTGAGGGTGGGGAGTGTGAGTATGGAGGGGTGAGATGTGAGGGTATGGAGTGTGTGTGTGAGGGTGGGGTGTGAGGGTGGGGAGTGTGTGTGTGGGGGTGGGGTGTGAGGGTGGGGAGTGTGTGTGTGGGGGTGGGGTGTGAGGGTGGGGAGTGTGTGTGTGGGGGTGGGGTGTGAGGGTGGGGAGTGTGTGTGTGGGGGTGCGGTGTGAGGGTGGGGAGTGTGTGTGTGGGGGTGCGGTGTGAGGGTGGGGAGTGTGTGTGGGGGTGCGGTGTGAGGGTGGGGAGTGTGTGTGTGGGGGTGCGGTGTGAGGGTGGGGAGTGTGTGTGTGGGGGTGCGGTGTGAGGGTGGGGAGTGTGTGTGTAGGGGAGAAGTGTGAGGGTGGGAAATTTGTGTGTGAGTGTGGGGTGTGGGGTGTGGGGTGGGGAGTGTGTGTCTGGGGGTGTGGTGGGAGGGTGGGGAGTGTGAGTATGGCGGGGTGAGATGTGAGGGTATGGAGTGTGTGTGTGAGGGTGGGGTGTGAGGGTGGGGAGTGTGTGTGAGGGTGGGGTGTGAGCATGGGGAGTGTGTGAGGGGTGGGTGTGAGGGTGGGCAGCGTGTGTGGGGGGGTGAGGTGTGAGGGTGGGGAGTGTGTGTGGGGGTGTGAGGGTGGGGAGTGTTTGTGGGGGTGGGGAATGAGGGTGCTGAGTGTGTGTGTCTGGGGGTGGGGTATGAGGGTGGGGAGTGTGTGTGTGGGGGTGGGGTGTGAGGGTGGGGAGTGTGTGTGTGGGGGTGGGGTGTGAGGGTGGGGAGTGTGTGTGTGGGGGTGGGGTGTGAGGTTGGGGAGTGTGTTTGTGGGGTGGGGTGTGAGGGTGGGGTGTGTGTGAGGGTGGGGAGTGTGTGTGTGTGGGGTGTGAGGGTGGGGAATGGGGTGTGAAGGTGGGGAATGTGCATGTGGGGGTGGGATGTGAGGGTGGGGAGAGTGTGTGAGGGTGGGGAGTGTGTGTGGGGGGGAGTGTGTGTGGGGGGGGGTGTGAGGGTGGGGTGTATGTGTGAGGGTGGGGAGTGTGTGAGGGTGGGGAGTGTGTGTGGGTGGGGGTGTGAGGGTGGGGTGTAAGTGTGAGGGTGGGGTGTGAGGGTGGGGAGTGTGTGTGAGGGTGAGGAGTGTGTGTGGGGGGGGATGAGGGTGGGGAGTGTGTGTGAGGGTGAGGAGTGTGTGTGGGGGGGGTGTGAGGGTGGGGTGTATGTGTGAGGGTGGGGTGTGAGGTTGGGGAGTGTGTTTGTGGGGTGGGGTGTGAGGGTGGGGTGTGTGTGAGGGTGGGGAGTGTGTGTGAGGGTGGGGAGTGTGTTTGTGGGGTGGGGTGTGAGGGTGGGGTGTGTGTGAGGGTGGGGAGTGTGTGTGAGGGTGGGGAGTGTGTTTGTGGGGTGGGGTGTGAGGGTGGGGTGTGTGTGAGGGTGGGGAGTGTGTGTGGGGGGGGGTGTGAGGGTGGGGAGTGTGTGTGAGGGTGGGGAGTGTGAGTGGGGGGGGGAGTGTGTGTGGGGGGCAGTGTGAGGGTGGGGTGTATGTGTGAGTGTGGGGTGTGAAGGTGGGGAATGTGCATGTGGGGGTGGGAGGTGAGGGTGGGGAGTGTGTGTGAGGGTGGGGAGTGTGTGTGGGGGGGGGTGTGAGGGTGGGGTGTATGTGTGAGGGTGGGGTGTGAGGGTGGGGAGTGTGTGTGAGGGTGAGGAGTGTGTGTGAGGGTGAGGAGTGTGTGTGGGGGGGGGGTGTGAGGGTGGGGAATGGGGTGTGAAGGTGGGGAATGTGCATGTGGGGGTGGGGAGTGTGTGTGGAGGGGGTGGGGTGTGGGGGTGGGGTGTGGGGGTGGGGAGTGGGTGTGTGAGGGTGGGGATGTGTATGTGAGGGTGGGGAGTGTGTGTGTGTGGCGTTGAGGTGTGAGGGTGGGGAGTGTGTGTGGGGGTGTGATGGTGAGGTGTGTTTGTGGGGGTGGGGAGTGAGGGTGGGGAGTGTGTGCGCGGGTGGGGTGTGAGGGTGGGGAGTGGGTGTGAGGGTGGGTAGTGTGTGTGGGGGGGGTGAGGTGTGAGGGTTGGGGAGTGTGTGTGGGGGTGTGATGGTGAGGTGTGTTTGTGGGGGTGGGGAGTGAGGGTGGGGAGTGTGTGCGCGGGTGGGGTGTGAGGGTGGGGAGTGGGTGTGAGGGTGGGTAGTGTGTGTGGGGGGGGTGAGGTGGGGGGGGTGAGGTGTGAGGGTTGGGGAGTGTGTGTGGGGGTGTGATGGTGAGGTGTGTTTGTGGGGGTGGGGAGTGAGGGTGGGGAGTGTGTGCGCGGGTGGGGTGTGAGGGTGGGGAGTGGGTGTGGGGGGGATGAGGTGTGAGGGTTGGGGAGTGTGTGTGTGGGGATGGGGAATGTGTGTGGGGGTGTGATGGTGGGGAGTGTTTGTGGGGGTGAGGTGTGAGGGTGGGGAGTGTGTGTGGGGGTGTGATGGTGGGGAGTGAGGGTGGGGAGTGTGTGTGTGTGTGAGGGTGAGGTGTGAGGGTGGGGAGAGTGTGTGTGGGGGTGGGGTGTGGGGTGGGGAGTGTGTGTCTGGCGGTCGGGTGTGAGGGTGGGGAGTGTGTGTGGGGGTGTGATGGAGGGGTGTGTTTGTGGGGGTGAGGTGTGAGGGTAGGGAGTGTGTATGTGGGGGTGGGGTGTGAGGGTGGGGAGTGTGTGTGTGTGGGTGAGCTGTGAGGGTGGGGAGTGTGTGTCTGGGGGTGGGGTGTGAGGGTGGGGAGTGTGTGTGGGGGTGTGATGGTGGGGAGTGTTTGTGGGGGTGAGGTGTGAGGGTAGGGAGTGTGTGTGGATGTGTGATGGTGGGGAGTGTGTGTGAGGGTGTGGAGTGTGTGTGTGGGGGTGAGGTGTGAGGGTGGGGAGTGTGTGTGGGGGTGTGATGGTGGGGAGTGTGTGTGAGGGTGTGGAGTGTGTGTGTGGGGGTGAGGTGTGAGGGTGGGGAGTGTGTGTGGGGTGTGAGGGTGGGGAGTGTTTGTGGGGGTGAGGTGTGAGGGTGGGGAGTGTGTGTGGATGTGTGATGGTGGGGAGTGTGTGTGAGGGTGTGGAGTGTGTGTGTGGGGGTGAGGTGTGAGGGTGGGGAGTGTGTGTGGATGTGTGATGGTGGGGAGTGTGTGTGAGGGTGTGGAGTGTGTGTGTGGGGGTGAGGTGTGAGGGTGGGGAGTGTGTGTGGGGTGTGAGGGTGGGGAGTGA
>NC_092759.1:22231547-22234047 GCF_047496795.1 Chiloscyllium punctatum | reverse complement strand
AGGAACACACACACAGACACAGGGACACAGGGATACACACACAGGGACACACACACAGACACAGGAACACACACACAGACACAGGGACACAGGGATACACAAACAGAGACACAGGGACACACAGACAGACACAGGAACACACACACAGACACAGGGACACAGGGACACACACACAGAGACACAGGGACACACACACAGACACAGGGACACACACACAGACACAGGGACACAGGGACACACACACAGACACAGGAACACACACACAGACACAGGGACACAGGGATACACACACAGACACAGGAACACACACACAGACACAGGGACACAGGGATACACACACAGAGACACAGGGACACACACACAGACACAGGGACACAGGGATACACACACAGAGACACAGGGACACACACACAGACACAGAGACACAGGGTCACACACAAACACACAGGGACGGTCACACAGACACAGGGACACACACACAGACACAGGGACACACAGACACAGGGACACACACAGACACAGGGACACACAGACACAGGGACACACACAGACAGACACAGGGTCACACACAGACACAGGAACACACAGACACAGGGACACACACAGACACAGGGACACACACACAGACACAGGGACACACAGACACAGGGACACACAGACACAGGGCCACACACACAGACACACCTAGGGACACACATAGACACAGGGACACACACAGACACACCTAGGGACACACATAGACACAGGGACACACACACAGACACAGGGACACACACAGACACAGGGACACACACAGACACAGGGACACACACACACAGACACAGGGACACACACAGACACAGGGACACACACACACACAGACACAGGGTCACACACAGACAGGACACACACAGACACAGGGACGGTCACACAGACACAGGGGCACACACACAGAAACAGGGACACACACACACACAGACACAGGGTCACACACAGACAGGGACACACACAGACACAGGGACGGTCACACAGACACAGGGACACACACACAGGGTTACACACACAGACACAGGGACACACACACAGACACAGGGACACACAGACAGACACACACACAGACACAGGGACACACACAGACACAGGACACACAGACAGACACACACACAGACACAGGGACGGTCACACAGACACAGGGACACAGACACAGGGTTACACACACAGACACAGGGACACACACACAGACACAGGGACGGTCACACAGACACGGGGGTGGGGTGGGGGTGGCGGGGGGGTCATTAAGAGAGTCACGCTGTTGCTGAGATGATCTTGGTTCACTTTCAGAGAATCAGTTCTGTGGAGGGAAGTTGGTGAAACCCAGGGTTCGTTCAAGACTCCAAATTGGCCGGAGAAGGATTATCCGACGGGAATCAGCTGTTCCTGGCACATTGTTGGTCGTCCTAATGAGGTACAGTAATTGTCGGTTTGTGCTGTGAGCTGACCCTGAGCTGAGTCTGTCTGAGATTCTCCCTCCCTCTCTATCTCTCTCTCTCTCTCTCTCTGCGGCAGGTGATCGAGCTGAAGTTTGAGAAGTTTGCCATTGAGAGCGATAATTACTGTCGTTACGATTACGTGGTGGTCTTTAACGGGGGGCGGAGTGAGGAGTCACAACAAGCCGGCCGGTTCTGTGGGGAACAACGTCCAGGGTGAGTGCCCACCCACCCCCACTCAGGGCCTACCACTGCCTCTGACCAGAACCCCGGGGGGGGGGGGGCACACACCATTCAGACCCTCGGGCCAGGACTGGCCACAATAACCTGGGGGGGGGGGGTGCAGGGTACACGGTTGGGGGGGGGTGGGGGTGGGGGATAGGGGTGGGGATGGGGGATAGGGGTGGGGATAGGGGTGGGGATAGGGGTGGGGATGGGGATAGGGGTGGGGATAGGGGTGGGATAGGGGTGGGGATGGGGATAGGGGTGGGGATAGGGGTGGGGATAGGGGTGGGGATAGGGGTGGGGATAGGGGTGGGGATAGGGGTGGGGATGGGATAGGGGTGGGGATGGGGATAGGGATGGGGATAGGGGTGGGGATAGGGGATAAGGGTGGGGATGGGGATGGGGATGGGGTGGGGATGGGGATAGGGGTGGGGATAGGGGTGGGGATAGGGGTGGGGATTAGGGGTGGGGATAGGGGTGGGGATAGGGGTGGGGATAGGGGTGGGGATAGGGGTGGGGGTGGGGATAGGGGTGGGGATGGGGATAGGGGTGGGGATGGGGATAGGGGTGGGGATGGGGATAGGGGTGGGGATGGGATAGGGGTGGGGATAGGGGTGGGGATAGGGGTGGGGATAGGGGGTGGGGATAGGGGTGGGGATAGGGATAGGGGTGGGGATAGGGGTGGGGATAGGGGTGGGGATAGGGGTGGGGATAGGGGTGGGGATAGGGGTGGGGATAGGGGTGGGATAGGGGTGGGGATAGGGGTGGGGATAGGGGTGGGGATAGGGGTGGGGATAGGGGTGGGGATA
>NC_092759.1:22107914-22231447 GCF_047496795.1 Chiloscyllium punctatum | reverse complement strand
TCTATCCATTACAGCCCCCCCACACTGCCCTGAGTATCCATTACAGACCCCACACACTGCCCTGTCTATCCATTACAGCCCCCCCACACTGCCCTGAGTATCCATTACAGACCCCACACACTGCCCTGTCTATCCATTACAGTCCCCACACACTGTCTTTATTCATTACAGATCCCACACACTGCCCAATCTTTTACAATCCCCACACACTGAACTGCCTATCCATTACAGACCCCACACACTGCCCGGTCTATCTATTACAGCCCACACACACTGCCCTGTCTATCCATTACAGCCCCCCCACACTGACCTGAGTATCCATTACAGACTCCACACACTGCCCTGTCTATCCATTACAGCCCCCCCACACTGCCCTGAGTATCCATTACAGACCCCACACACTGCCTGGTCTATCCATTACAGCCCCCCCACACTGCCCTGAGTATCCATTACAGACCCCACACACTGCCCTGTCTATCCATTACAGCCCCCCCACACTGCCCTGAGTATCCATTACAGACCCCACACACTGCCTGGTCTATCCATTACAGCCCCCCCACACTGCCCTGAGTATCCATTACAGACCCCCACACACTGCCTGGTCTATCCATTACAGCCCCCCCACACTGCCCTGAGTATCCATTACAGACCCCCACACACTGCCCTGTCTATCCATTACAGCCCCCACACACTGCCCTGTCTACCCATTACAGCCCCCGTGGGTCACTGCGGCCTGACACTCACTGACCGCGGGTCACTGTGCCCTGACACTCACCGACCGCGGGTCACTGCGGCCGGACACTCACTGACCGCGGGTCACTGTGCCCTGACACTCACTGACCGTGGGTCACTGTGCCCTGACACTCACTGGCCGCGGGTCACTGTGCCCTGACGCTCACTGACCGCGGGTCACTGTGCCCTGACAGTCACTGACCGTGGGTCACTGTGCCCTGACAGTCACTGACGGCGGGTCACTGTGCCCTGACACTCACTGACCGTGGGTCACTGTGCCCTGACACTCACTGACCGCGGGTCACTGTGCCCTGACACTCACTGACCGTGGGTCACTGTGCCCTGACACTCACTGACCGCGGGTCACTGTGCCCTGACACTGACTGACCGCGGGACACTGTGCCCTGACACTGACTGACCGTGGGTCACTGCGGACTGACACTCACTGACCGTGGGTCACTGTGCCCTGACACTCACTGACCGCGGGTCACTGTGCCCTGACACTCACTGACCGCGGGTCACTGCGGCATGACACTCACTGACCGCGGGTCACTGTGCCCTAACACTCACTGACCGTGGGTCACTGTGCCCTGACCCTCACTGACCGCGGGTCACTGCGGCATGACACTCACTGACCGTGGGTCACTGTGCCCTGACACTCACTGACCGTGGGTCACTGCGGCCTGACACTCACTGACCGCGGGTCACTGTGCCCTGACACTCACTGACCGTGGGTCACTGTGGCCTGACACTCACTGACCGCGGGTCACTGCGGCCTGACACACACTGACCGTGGGTCACTGCGGCCTGACACTCACTGACCGCGGGTCACTGTGCACTGACACTCACTGACCATGGGTCACTGTGCCCTGACACTGACTGACCGCGGGTCACTGTGCCCGGACACTCACTGACCGTGGGTCACTGTGCCCTGACACTCACTGACCGTGGGTCACTGTGCCCTGACACTCACTGACCGTGGGTCACTGTGCCCTGACACTCACTGACCGCGGGTCACTGTGGCCTGACACTCACTGACCGCGGGTCACTGTGCCCTGACACTCACTGACCGCGGGTCACTGTGCCCTGACACTCACTGACCGCGGGTCACTGTGCCCTGACACACACTGACCGCGGGTCACAGTGCCCTGACACTCACTGACCGCGGGTCACTGTGCCCTTACACTCACTGACCGCGGGTCACTGTGCACTGACACTCACTGACCGTGGGTCACTGTGCCCTTACACTCACTGACCGCAGGTCACTGTGGCCTGACACTCACTGACCGCGGGTCACTGTGCCCTTACACTCACTGACCGCGGGTCACTGTGCACTGACACTCACTGACCGTGGGTCACTGTGCCCTTACACTCACTGACCGCAGGTCACTGTGGCCTGACACTCACTGACCGCGGGTCACTGTGCCCTTACACTCACTGACCGTGGGTCACTGTGCCCTGACACTCACTGACCGTGGGTCACTGTGCACTGACACTCACTGACCGTGGGTCAGTGTGCCCTTACACTCACTGACCGCGGGTCACTGCGGCCTGACACTCACTGACCGCGGGTCACTTTGCCCTGACACTCACTGACCGCGGGTCACTGCGGCCTGATACTCACTGACCGCGGGTCACTGTGGCCTGACACTCACTGACCGCGGGTCACTGTGCCCTGACACTCACTGACCGCGGGTCACTGTGGCCTGACACTCACTGACCGCGGGTCACTGTGCCCTGACACTCACTGACCGCGGGTCACTGTGCCATGACACTCACTGACCGCGGGTCACTGCGCCCTGACACTCACTGACCGCGGATCACTGTGCCCTGAAACTCACTGACCGCGGGTCACTGTGCCCTGACACTCACTGACTGCGGGTCACTGTGCCCTTACACTCACTGACCGCGGGTCACTGTGCCCTTACACTCACTGACCACGGGTCACTGTGGCCTGACACTCACTGACCGCGGGTCACTGTGCCCTGACACTCACTGACCGCGGGTCACTGTGCCCTGACACTCACTGACCGCGGGTCACTGTGCCCTGACACTCACTGACCGTGGGTCACTGTGCCCTGATACTCACTGACCGCGGGTCACTGTGCCCTGACACTCACTGACCGCAGGTCACTGTGCCCTGATACTCACTGACCGCGGGTCACTGTGCCCTGATACTCACTGACCGCGGGTCACTGTGCCCTGACACTCACTGACCGCGGGTCACTGTGGCCTCACACTCACTGACCGTGGGTCACTGTGGCCTCACACTCACTGACCGTGGGTCACTGTGGCCTCACACTCACTGACCGTGGGTCACTGTGACCTGACACTCACTGACCGCGGGTCACTGTGCCCTGACACTCACTGACCGCGGGTCACTGTGCCCTGACACTCACTGACGTGGGTCACTGTGGCCTGACACTCACTGACCGTGGGTCACTGTGCCCTGACACTCACTGACCGTGGGTCACTGTGCCCTGACACTCACTGACCGCGGGTCACTGTGGCCTGACACTCACTGACCGCGGGTCACTGTGCCCTGACACTCACTGACCCCGGGTCTCTGCGGCCTGACACTCACTGACCGCGGGTCACTGCGGCCTGACACTCACTGACCGCGGGTCACTGTGCCCTGACACTCACTGACCGCGGGTCACTGCGGCCTGACACTCACTGACACCGGGTCTCTGCGGCCTGACACTCACTGACACCGGGTCTCTGCGGCCTGACACTCACTGACCGTGGGTCACTGCGGCCTGACACTCACTGACCGTGGGTCACTGTGCCCTGACACTCACTGACCGCGGGTCACTGCGGCCTGACACTCACTGACCGCGGGTCAGTGTGCCCTGACACTCACTGACCGCGGGTCACTGTGCCCTGACACTCACTGACCGCGGGTCACTGTGCCCTGACACTCACTGACCGCGGGTCACTGTGCCCTGACACTCACTGACCGCGAGTCACTGTGCCCTGACACTCACTGACCGCGGGTCACTGTGCCCTGACACTCACTGACCGCGGGTCACTGTGCCCTGACACACACTGAACGCGGGTCACTGTGCCCTGACACACACTGACCGCGGGTCACTGTGCCCTGACACACACTGACCGTGGGTCACTGTGCCCTGACACACACTGACCGTGGGTCACTGTGCCCTGACACTCACTGACCGTGGGTCACTGTGGCCTGACACTCACTGATCGCGGGTCACTGCGGCCTCACACTCACTGACCGCAGGTCACTGTGCCCTGACACTCACTGACCGCGGGTCACTGTGCCCTGACACTCACTGACCGTGGGTCACTGTGCCCTGACACTCACTGACCATGGGTCACTGTGCCCTGACACTCACTGACCGCGGGTCACTGTGCCCTGACACTCACTGACCGCGGGTCACTGTGCCCTGACACTCACTGATCGCGGGTCACTGTGCCCTGACACTCACTGATCGCGGGTCACTGTGCACTGACACTCACTGACCGCGGGTCACTGTGCCCTGACACTCACTGACCGCGGGTCACTGCGGCCTGACAATCACTGACCGCGGGTCACTGCGGCCTGACACTCACTGACCGTGGGTCACTGCAGCCTGACACTCACTGACCGTGGGTCACTGCGGCCTGACAATCACTGACCGTGGGTCACTGTGCCCTGACACTCACTGACCGCGGGTCACTGCAGCCTGACAATCACTGACCGCGGGTCACTGTGCCCTGACACTCACTGACCGTGGGTCACTGCGGCCTGACAATCACTGACCGCGGGTCACTGCGGCCTCACACTCACTGACTGCGGGTCACTGTGCCCTGACACTCACTGACCGCGGGTCACTGCGGCCTGACAATCACTGACCCCGGGTCACTGTGCCCTGACACTCACTGATCGCGGGTCACTGTGCCCTGACACTCACTGACCGCGGGTCACTGTGCCCTGACACTCACTGACTGCGGGTCACTGTGCCCTGACACTCACTGACCGCGGGTAACTGTGCCCTGACACTCACTGACCGCGGGTCACTGTGCCCTGACACTCACTGACCGCGGGTCACTGTGCCCTGACACTCACTGACTGCGGGTCATGTGCCCTGACACTCACTGACTGCGGGTCACTGTGCCCTGACACTCACTGACTGCGGGTCACTGTGCCCTGACACTCACTGACCGCGAGTCACTGTGCCCTGACACTCACTGACCGTGGGTCACTGTGCCCTGACACTCACTGACCGCGGGTCACTGTGCCCTGACACTCACTGACCGCGGGTCACTGCGGCCTGACAATCACTGACCCCGGGTCACTGTGCACTGACACTCACTGACCCGGGTCACTGCGGCCTGACACTCACTGACCCCGGGTCTCTGCGGCCTGACACTCACTGAACGCGGGTCACTGTGGCCTGACACTCACTGACCGCGGGTCACTGTGCCATGACACTCACTGACCGCGGGTCACTGTGCCCTGACACTGACCGTGGGTCACTGTGCCCTGACGCTCACTGACCGCGGGTCACTGCGGCCTGACACTCACTGACCGCGGGTCACTGTGCCCTGACACTCACTGACGTGGGTCACTGTGGCCTGACACTCACTGACCGTGGGTCACTGTGCCCTGACACTCACTGACCGCGGGTCACTGTGCCCTGACACTCACTGACCGCGGGTCACTGTGCCCTGACACTGACCGTGGGTCACTGTGCCCTGACGCTCACTGACCGTGGGTCACTGTGCCCTGACACTCACTGACCGCGGGTCACTGTGCCCTGACACTCACTGACGTGGGTCGCTGTGGCCTGACACTCACTGACCGTGGGTCAGTGTGCCCTGACACTCACTGACCGTGGGTCACTGTGCCCTGACACTCACTGACCGCGAGTCACTGTGCCCTGACACTCACTGACCGCGGGTCACTGTGCCCTGACACTCACTGACCGCGAGTCACTGTGCCCTGATACTCACTGACCGCGCATCACTGTGGCCTGACACTCACTGACCGCGAGTCACTGTTGCCTGACACACTGACCGCGGGTCACTGTGCCCTGACACTCACTGACCGTGGGTCACTGTGCCCTGACACTCACTGACCGTGGGTCACTGTGCCCTGACACTCACTGACCGCGGGTCACTGTGCCCTGACACTCGCTGACCGTGGGGCACTGTGCTCTGACACTCACGGACCGTGGGTCACTGTGCCCTGACACTCACTGACCGCGGGTCACTGTGCCCTGACACTCACTGACCGCGGGTCACTGTGCCCTGACACTCACTGACCGTGGGTCACTGTGCCCTGACACTCACTGACCGCGGGTCACTGTGCCCTTAAACTCACTGACCGTGGGTCACTGTGCCCTGACACTCACTGACCGCGGGTTACTGCGGCCTGACACTCACTGACCGCGGGTCACTGTGCCCTGACACTCACTGACCGCGGGTCACTGCGGCCTGACACTCACTGACCGTGGGTCACTGTGCCCTGACACTCACTGACCGTGGGTCACTGTGCCCTGACACTCACTGACCGCGGGTCACTGCGGCCTGACACTCACTGTCCGTGGGTCACTGCGGCCTGACACTCACTGACCGCGGGTCACTGTGCCCTGACACTCACTGACCGCGGGTCACTGTGCCTTGACACTCACTGACCGCGGGTCACTGTGGCCTGACACTCACTGACCACGGGTCACTGTGGCTTGACACCCACTGACCGCGGGTCACTGTGCCCTGACACTCACTGACCGTGGGTCACTGTGCCCTGACACTCACTGACCGTGGGTCACTGCGGCCTCATACACACTGACCGCGGGTCACTGCGGCCTCACACTCACTGACCACGGGTCACTGTGGCCTGACACTCACTGACCGCGGGTCACTGTGCCCTGACACCCACTGACCGCGGGTCACTGTGCCCTGACACTCACTGACCGCGGGTCACGCTGCCCTGACACTCACTGACCGCGGGTCACTGTGCCCTGACACTCACTGACCGCGAGTCACTGTGCCCTGACACTCACTGACCGCGAGTCACTGTTGCCTGACACACTGACCGCGGGTAACTGCGGCCTGACACTCACTCACCGCGGGTCACTGTGCCCTGACACTCACTGACCGTGGGTCACTGTGCCCTGACACTCACTGACCACGGGTCACTGTGCCCTGACACTCACTGACCGTGGGTCACTGTGCCCTGACACTCACTGACCGTGGGACACTGTGCCCTGACACTCACTGACCGTGGGTCACTGTGCCCTGACACCCACTGACCGCGGGTCACTATGCCCTGACAGTCACTGACCGCGGGTCACTGTGCCCTGACACTCACTGACCGCGGGTCACTGTGCCCTGACACTCACTGACCGCGAGTCACTGTGCCCTGACACTCACTGACCACGAGTCACTGTTGCCTGACACACTGACCGCGGGTAACTGCGGCCTGACACTCACTGACCGCGGGTCACTGTGCCCTGACACTCACTGACCGTGGGTCACTGTGCCCTGACACTCACTGACCGCGGGTCACTGTGCCCTGACACTCACTGACCGTGGGTCACTGTGCCCTGACACTCACTGACCGTGGGTCACTGTGCCCTGACACTCACTGACCGTGGGTCACTGTGCCCTGACACTCACTGACCGCGGGTTACTGCGGCCTGACACTCACTGACCGCGGGTCACTGTGCCCTTACACTCACTGACCGTGGGTCACTGCGGCCTGACACTCACTGACCGTGGGTCACTGTGCCCTGACACTCACTGCCCGTGGGTCACTGTGCCCTGACACTCACTGACCGCGGGTCACTGTGCCCTGACACTCACTGACCGTGGGTCACTGTGCCCTGACACTCACTGACCGCGGGTCACTGCGGCCTGACACTCACTGACCGCGGGTCACTGTGCCCTGACAGTCACTGACCGCGGGTCACGGTGCCCTGACACTCACTGACCGCGGGTCACTGTGCCCTGACACTCACTGACCGCGGGTCACTGTGCCCTGACACTCACTGACCGCGGGTCACAGTGCCCTGACACTCACTGACCGCGGGTCACAGTGCCCTGACACTCACTGACCGCGGGTCACTGTGCCCTTACACTCACTGACCGCGGGTCACAGTGCCCTGACACTCACTGACCGCGGGTCACAGTGCGCTGACACTCACTGACCGCGGGTCACTGTGCCCTTACACTCAGTGACCGCGGGTCACTGTGGCCTGACTCTCACTGACCGTGGGTCACTGTGCCCTGACACTCACTGCCCGTGGGTCACTGTGCCCTGACACTCACTGCCCGTGGGTCTGTGCGCCCAGACGCTCACTGACCGCGGGTCACTGTGCCCTGACACTCACTGACCGCGAGTCACTGTGGCCTGACACACTGACCGCGGGTCACTGTGCCCTGACACACACTGACATGGGTCACTGTGGCCTGACACTCACTGACCGTGGAGAACCGCAGCCTGACACTCACTGACCGTGGGTCACTGCGGCCTGACACTCACTGACCGCGGGTCACTGTGGCCTGACACTCACTGACCGCGGGTCACTGTGCCCTGACACTCACTGACCGCGGGTCACTGTGCCCTGACACTCACTGACCGCGGGTCACTGTGCCCTGACACTCACTGACCGTGGCTCACTGCGGCCTGACACTCACTGACCGCGGGTCACTGCGCCCTGACACTCACTGACTGTGGCTCACTGCGGCCTGACACTCACTGACCGTGGGTCACTGTGCCCTGACACTCACTGACCCCGGGTCTCTGCGGCCTGACACTCACTGACCGCAGGTCACTGTGCCCTGACACTCACTGACCGCGGGTCATTGTGCCCTGACACTGACCGTGGGTCACTGTGCCCTGACGCTCACTGACCGCGGGTCACTGCGGCCTGACACTCACTGACCGCGGGTCACTGTGCCCTGACACTCACTGACGTGGGTCACTGTGGCCTGACACTCACTGACCGTGGGTCACTGTGGCCTGACACTCACTGACCGCGGGTCACTGTGCCCTGACACTCACTGACCGTGGGTCACTGCGGCCTGACACTCACTGACCGCGGGTCACTGTGGCCTGACACTCACTGAACGCGGGTCACTGTGCCCTGACACTCACTGACCGCGGGTCACTGCGGCCTGACACTCACTGACCGCGGGTCACTGTGCCCTGACCCTCACTGACCGTGGGTCACTGTGGCCTGACACTCACTGACCGTGGGTCACTGTGCCCTGACACTCACTGACCGCGGGTCACTGTGCCCTGACACTCACTGACTGCGGGTCATGTGCCCTGACACTCACTGACTGCGGGTCACTGTGCCCTGACACTCACTGACTGCGGGTCACTGTGCCCTGACACTCACTGACCGCGAGTCACTGTGCCCTGACACTCACTGATCGCGGGTCACTGTGCCCTGACACTCACTGACCGTGGGTCACTGTGCCCTGACACTCACTGACCGTGGGTCACTGTGCCCTGACACTCACTGACCGCGGGTCACTGTGCCCTGACACTCGCTGACCGCGGGTCACTGTGCCCTGACACTCACGGACCGTGGGTCACTGTGCCCTGACACTCACTGACCGTGGGTCACTGTGCCCTGACACTCACTGACCGCGGGTCACTGTGCCCTGACACTCACTGACCGCGGGTCACTGTGCCCTGACACTCACTGACCGCGGGTCACTGTGCCCTTAAACTCACTGACCGTGGGTCACTGTGCCCTGACACTCACTGACCGTGGGTTACTGCGGCCTGACACTCACTGACCGCGGGTCACTGTGCCCTGACACTCACTGACCGCGGGTCACTGCGGCCTGACACTCACTGACCGTGGGTCACTGTGCCCTGACACTCACTGACCGTGGGTCACTGTGCCCTGACACTCACTGACCGCGGGTCACTGCGGCCTGACACTCACTGTCCGTGGGTCACTGCGGCCTGACACTCACTGACCGCGGGTCACTGTGCCCTGACACTCACTGACAGCGGGTCACTGTGGCCTGACACTCACTGACCACGGGTCACTGTGGCTTGACACCCACTGACCGCGGGTCACTGTGCCCTGACACTCACTGACCGCGGGTCACTGTGCCTTGACACTCACTGACCGCGGGTCACTGTGGCCTGACACTCACTGACCACGGGTCACTGTGGCTTGACACCCACTGACCGCGGGTCACTGTGCCCTGACACTCACTGACCGCGGGTCACTGTGCCCTGACACTCACTGACCGCGGGTCACTGCGGCCTCACACTCACTGAGCGCGGGTCACTGTGCCCTGACACTCACTGACCGCGGGTCACTGTGCCCTGACACTCACTGACCGTGGGTCACTGTGCCCTGACACTCACTGACCGCGGGTGACTGTGCCCTGACACTCACTGACCGTGGGTCACTGTGCCCTGACACTCACTGACCGCGGGTCACTGTGCCCTGACACTCACTGACCGTGGGTCACTGTGGCCTGACACTCACTGACCGCGGGTCACTGTGGCCTCACACTCACTGACCGCGGGTCACTGTGCCCTGATACTCACTGACCGCGGGTCACTGCGGCCTGACACACACTGACCGCGGGTCACTGTGCCCTGACACTCACTGACCGCGGGTCACTGTGCCCTGACACTCACTGACCGCGGGTCACTGTGCCCTGACACTCACTGACCGCGGGTCACTGTGCCCTGACACTCACTGACCGCGGGTGACAGTGCCCTGACACTCACTGACCGCGGGTCACTGCGGCCTGAGATTCAGTGACCACGGGTCACTGTGCCCTGACACTCACTGACCGCGGGTCACTGTGCCCTGACACTCACTGACCGCGGGTGACAGTGCCCTGACACTCACTGACCGCGGGTCACTGTGCCCTGACACTCACTGACCGCGGGTCACTGTGCCCTGACACTCACTGACCCTGGGTCACTGTGCCCTGACACTCACTGACCCTGGGTCACTGCGGCCTGACACTCACTGACCGCGGGTCACTGTGGCCTGACACTCTCTGACCGTGGGTCACTGTGGCCTGACATTCAGTGACCGCGGGTCACTGTGCCCTGACACTCACTGACCGCGGGTCACTGTGCCCTGACACTCACTGACCGCGGGTCACTGTGCCCTGACACTCACTGACCGTGGGTCACTGTGCCCTGACACTCACTGACCGCGGGTCACTGTGCCCTGACACTCACTGACCGTGGGTCACTGTGCCCTGACACTCACTGACCGCGTGTCACTGTGCCCTGACACTCACTGACCGCGGGTCACTGTGCCCTGACACTCACTGACCGTGGGTCACTGTGCCCTGACACTCACTGACCGCGTGTCACTGTGCCCTGACACTCACTGACCGCGGGTCACTTTGTCTGTCACCAATAGAATTGGTCACTCCATTCTCTCCGAATTATTTCAATCTCTACCATGCGTGTGGGTGTCTTTGTGTGTGTGTGTTTGGGGGGGTGTTTCTGTGTGTGTGGGTGTTTCTGCGTGTGTGAGGGTGTGTGGGTGTGTGTGAGAGAGGGTGTATGTGTGTGTGGGTGTGTGTGTTGGGAGGGTGCTGTTGTGGGTGTGTGTGGGTTTGTGTGTGGGTGAGTGTGAGTGCGTGTGGGTCTGTGGGTGGGTGTGTGTGTGTTGGTGTGGGTGTGTGTGTGGGGAAGGTGCTGTTGTGGGTGTGTGTGGGTGTGTGTGTGTTTGTGGGTGGGTGTGGGTGGGTGTGTGTGTTGGTGTGTGTGTTGGTGTGTGTGTTGTGTGTGTGTGTTGGTGTGGGTGTGTGTGTGTGTGTGCGTGTGTGAGTGTGGGTGTGGGCACAAGAGTATGAGTGTCTGTGTACTCACATGTGAGACAGAGAGAGAGAGAACGTATGTATTAAAGGGAGATGCCTATTCTGGTTTGGATCAGTTCCAGCTCAGTATTACCCCAGGAGCTGCTCAATGACCTGTTGTATATTGTGTATATTATATTGCCCTGGGTTCAGTCTCTAATAGCATTGATGATCTGCCAGTATCATGGACGTGTTTACCACAAGACCGTAAGGCATAAGAGCAGACATCAGGCCATTCAGCCCTTCGAGCCTCTCCTAACCTGCCCAATCCTTCTGTAGACAAAGTGAGGACTGCAGATGCTGGAGATCAGAGTTGAGTGTGTGATGCTGGAAAAGCACAGCAGGACAGGCAGCATCTGAGGAGCAGGAGAGTCGACGTTTCGGGCTTATGTCTCTTCCAGCACCACACTCAAATCCTTCTGTAGCCTCCCCACCTCCTCAATTGTACCTGTCCCTCTCCCCATCTTTGTATCATCTGCAAACTTAGTCACAATGCCCTCAGTCCCTTCATCGAGATTGTTGCAGTGCCGCTGAACTTGCTAACTCAGGACAAAGTCAGAGTGCTGGTGTACACACAGTCTATCGCCAGGACGCACTGTGCAGCCCTCACTCCTTTGAAAAAAGCAAACACGAGTGAAGTACAGTTCAAACATCGGAGTTGGAGAATCATGGACAGGTCGGGGGTTTGGCAAGTGAGTGTCACTCACTGTAAAGGTAATGTTCAGTTTCTAAAACATATTACTGCCCAGGGAACTGACACAATCCAACCATCAGGAAGCAACTGCCGTTTAAAACCAAGGTGACTTGAGAGAATGTGCTTTTTAAACAGTAAAGGTTGCAGTGGGATGAAGCAGTGAACAGTTTCACCGTGGTTTTATACTGCTTCCTCTCCGGCACTCCAAAAAGAGATGTCCTGTTCTTTGACTCTGCTCCATTTCAGACTGTCCCTGGCCCACCCTGACCTCCGGGCTAATTTCTGGTCCCAATCTGGGAGTGTAGGAAGCTCTGTCCAACACTCAGCCCCAGTGCTTCAGAGGGCACTGTGGGAGAAATTGTTTGCCCACCAGAGTGCAGACTGGGGGCTGTGTAAACTGTTCACAGGAATGTTCCTCAGACACTGATGATACCACACAGGCTGTCAGCTGCCAATTACTTTCTGTAGGCTGTTTTTCCGAGCACCTTATGGGTAGGTAGCTGGAGCTCATTACCATTCATTCATAACTCACCTCTCAGAGATCTCCAGGAAACTACCAGTCAGAAACAGCTCCTTCAGGAAGCACACTGCAACACCTCTCTCTCTCTCTCTGTGCATTACATGTGATTAACAAGGTGTACTGCACACTGAGAAACTTACAAACTAAAGTGAACTACACACAAGGGGGAGTCAGGTCTGGTACAGAATCTCTGAAGAACTGAACTTTACCAAAAGCTACCCAACTTTAACTGTGCTCCTGGCTTGCAAACACCACACACACACACACACACACAGAGACAGAGGCACACACAGATAGAGACACACACACACAGACACATGCATGCACACACATGTATACACACAGAGACAGACACACACAGATATACACACGCATACATAGATGTGCACACACACAAACACAGAGACAGAGGTGCACACACACAAGCGCACACGCACACAAGTGTACACACATGCGCGCACACACACACGCACACGCGCGCACACACACACACACACCCACACACACCTTACCTTCACTTCCTTGTTCCATCTCCTCTTGCAATGAGGCACTCACCAAGCTCACTACAGTAACTTTGAGTCCCACACGCCTCTCTCTTCCCCCTATTTTGCTCTGTCTCCAAACAAGTTATTACGGACAGAACATAAACTTCAGATTCATCTTGTCTTTTTTTTAAGAAGCAGGAAGTTAACCCGGGCTGCTTTTCCCAAGACAGAGACAAGAGATGGAAGGCCAGGCTCTGAGTACTCAAAGAGTAATTGAGTGGGAGGAAGATTGCAAACTAGGGCAGCAACCACTTGCTGTCCCTCTAAATGTCACATGAGTGGACAGGATCAAGCCGACGAATCTGCCTGATCCACCTTGTAAGCTTCCCCATGACTAATGACCTACAAGTAGCCCTTTTATCTCAAGTCAAAGTTATTTTCCAAACAGGGAAGGGGAATTTTAAAAAAAACCCTGGTCTCTTCTGCACCACAGAATGCTGCACTTACTTCTGCAATATGACAAATCATCGAAGGCCCTCCCCCCTCCTGCCTGAACAAAAATAGCCACAAGTGGAGTTGGGCTGCAGTGTGCAGTTGTGTGACCCAGTCAGGCTGCCCCACCACCCCCTGCTCCTCCCCTGGCTCGGTTAATGAGCTCAGTGCCACATGCAAGCTGCTGCTGATGGCCAGGACCAGCCCAACAACAAATTCCAGGCAACTTTCTTTGTAGGGAAGTGGAGAGGCTGGGTGGTCATAAGGGCTGAAGGAGCAGGTGTACTCTGTGACTGCACAGCATGGCTTTAATTCAGAGGCTGCCGCAGATTTGACCCTTCTTGAGCTCCAGCACCATCACTTTCACAACAGCCCTGCGCTCCCCTTTAACACTGGGTCAGCCCAAAGCTCCAGAAGGACACCACTTCACGCTTTATCGCACTGTGAGTCAGACCTGCTGATAATCCCACAGGCACACAGCACCCCCACGATTCTGACCAACTCACCAAAACAACGAGGAAGGGACCGAGGGCATTCTGACTAGGTTTGCAGACGATACAAAGAAAGGGAGGGGGTCAGGTAGCATTGAGGAGGTAGGGAGGCTGCAGAAGGGTTTGGACAAAGTGGCAAATAGAGCACAATGTGGGAAACTGTGAGGACATGTACTTTAACAGGGAATATTTTCTAAAGGGGGAGCAAATTCAGAAATTTGAAATACAGAGAGACTTGGGGGTTCTAGGCCAGGATACTCTTGAGGTAAACTTGCAGATTGAGTCAGTAGTTAGGAAGGCAAATACAATGATGGCATTTATTTTGACAGGAGTTAAATATAAGCAGGGATGCACTTCTGAGGCTCTATAAGGGTCTGTTCAGACCACATTTGGAGTATTGTGCACAGTTTTAGGCCCCATGTCTCAGGGAGGATGGACTGACCCTGGAGGGTGTTCAGAGGAGGTTCACGAGAATGGTCCCAGGAATGAAAAGCTTAATGTATGAGGAACGTTTGAAGACTCTGGGTCTATACTCAATGGAGATTAGAAGGATGAGTGGGGATCTGATTGAAATATAGAGAATACTGAACAGCCTGGAGAGAGTAGATGTTGGGAAGAGAGACTAGGATCCCAGGGCACAGCCTTCGAGGACAGGGAAGGTTATTTAGAATCGAGATGAGGAGAAACCTCTTCAGTCAGAGAGTGATGAATCGATGGAATTCATTGCCCCACAGAAGGCTCGGGAGGCCGGGTCATTGACTATATTTAAGACTGAGATAGATAGGTTACAGGAGAAAGTGGGAGAATGGGGTTGAGAAACTTCTCAGGCAGCATCCAAGAAGCAGGAAAATCAATGCTTCGGGGGGAGCCCTTCATCAGGAAGCTCCTGCCGGAAAAAAATATTCTCCTGCTCCTCAGATACGGCCTGACCTGCTGTGCTTTTCCAGCACTGCTCTAACCTGGACTCTGATCTCCAGCACCTACAGTCCTCACTTTTGCCATGAGAAACAGATCAGCCATGGAGCAGGCTGGATGGGCTGAATGGCCTAATTTCTGCTCCGATGCCTGATGGTGTTCAAACCCAACTGGACCACTTGTAGAGAGAAGGTCAGCCTGTGTATATCAGGAGGCTCCCAGATACCCTCATGACCAACACTCACGAAGGAGGAACTCCTGCCAATGTCTGCACTGCTCCCTCTCCTGCTTCCAATCACAAGCTACTCCTTGAGTGTGAATTGATGTTTGACCAGATTCACCACCACCAGCTCCATCAAGACTCACTCTCGGTACGTACAGCTCCAAAAAACCCAGAGCCCGTACCTCACCAGATCACAATCTACCATCAGTCACAAAGTACTCACACCCACTCTCACACCCACACTCTCACACTCACACACCCGCACTCTCACACTCACACCCACACTCTCACACTCACACCCACACTCTCAGTACGTACAGCTCCAAAAAACCCAGAGCCCGTACCTCACCAGATCACAATCTACCATCGGTCACAAAGTACACGCATCCACCTCACACCCGCACTCTCACACCCGCACACTCACACTCACACACCCGCACTCTCACACCCGCACTCTCACACCCACACTCTCACACCCACACTCTCGGTACGTACAGCTCCAAAAACCCAGAGCCCGTACCTCACCAGATCACAATCTACCATCAGTCACAAAGTACTCACACCCACACTCTCACACCCACACTCTCACTCTCACACTCTCACTCTCACACTCACACTCTCGGTACGTACAGCTCCAAAAACCCAGAGCCCGTACCTCACCAGATCACAATCGACCATCGGTCACAAAGTACACGCATCCACCTCACACTCACACTCACACTCTCACTCTCACACTCACACTCTCACACCCACACTCTCACACCCACACTCTCGGTACGTACAGCTCCAAAACCCAGAGCCCGGACCTCACCAGATCACAATCTACCATCAGTCACAAAGTACTCACACCCACACTCTCACACCCACACTCTCACACTCACACCCACACTCTCACACTCACACACCCGCACTCTCACTCTCACTGTCACACTCACACCCGCACTCTCACTCTCACTCTCACACTCTCACACCCACACTCTCACTCACACTCTCGGTACGTACAGCTCCAAAACCCAGAGCCCGGACCTCACCAGATCACAATCTACCATCAGTCACAAAGTACTCACACCCACACTCTCACACCCACACTCTCACACTCACACTCACACCCGCACTCTCACTCTCACTCTCACACTCACACCCGCACTCTCACTCTCACTCTCACACTCACACCCGCACTCTCACTCTCACTCTCACACTCTCACACCCACACTCTCGGTACGTACAGCTCCAAAACCCAGAGCCCAAACCTCACCAGATCACAATCTACCATCAGTCACAAAGTACTCACACCCACACTCTCACACCCACACTCTCACACACCCGCACTCTCACACCCACACTCTCACACACCCGCACTCTCACACCCACACTCTCACACCCACACTCTCGGTACGTACAGCTCCAAAAACCAGAGCCCGGACCTCACCAGATCACAATCTACCATCAGTCACAAAGTACTCACACCCACTCTCACACCCACACTCTCACACTCACACTCTCACACCCACACTCTCACACTCACACTCTCACACCCACACTCTCACACTCACACTCACACTCTCACACTCACACTCTCGGTACGTACAGCTCCAAAACCCAGAGCCCGGACCTCACCAGATCACAATCTACCATCAGTCACAAAGTACTCACACCCACACTCTCACACTCACACTCTCACACTCACACTCTCACACCCACACTCTCACACTCACACTCTCACACCCACACTCTCACACTCACACTCACACTCTCACACTCACACTCTCGGTACGTACAGCTCCAAAACCCAGAGCCCGGACCTCACCAGATCACAATCTACCATCAGTCACAAAGTACTCACACCCACACTCTCACACTCACACTCTCACACTCACACTCTCACACCCACACTCTCACACTCACACTCTCACACCCACACTCTCACACTCACACTCACACTCTCACACTCACACTCTCGGTACGTACAGCTCCAAAAACCAGAGCCCGTACCTCACCAGATCACAATCTACCATCGGTCACAAAGTACTCACACCCACACTCTCACACCCACACTCTCACACTCACACCCGCACTCTCACACTCACACCCGCACTCTCACTCACACTCTCACACTCACACTCTCACACCCACACTCTCACACCCACACTCTCACACCCACACTCTCACACCCACACTCACACTCTCACACTCACACTCTCACACCCACACTCTCACACTCTCACACCCACACTCTCACACTCACACTCTCGGTACGTACAGCTCCAAAACCCAGAGCCCGTACCTCACCAGATCACAATCGACCATCGGTCAAAAAGTACTCACAATCCACCTCACACCCGCACTCTCACACCCGCACTCTCACACCCGCACTCTCACACCCGTACTCTCACTCTCACACTCACACTCTCACACCCACACTCTCACACCCACACTCTCACACCCACACTCTCACACACACACTCTCGGTACGTACAGCTCCAAAAACCAGAGCCGGTACCTCACCAGATCACAATCTACCATCAGTCACAAAGTACACGCATCCACCTCACACCCGCACTCTCACACCCGCACACTCACACTCACACACCCGCACTCTCACACCCGCACTCTCACACTCACACTCTCACTCTCACACTCACACTCTCGGTACGTACAGCTCCAAAACCCAGAGCCCGTACCTCACCAGATCACAATCTACCATCGGTCACAAAGTACTCACAATCCACCTCACACCCGCACTCTCACACTCACACTCTCACACCCGCACTCTCACACCCGCACTCTCACACTCGCACTCTCACACCCGCACTCTCACACCCGCACTCTCACTCACACACCCGCACTCGCACTTTCATGCACACCCGCACTCTCACTCACACCCGCACTCTCACTCACACTCCCATACTCTCACTCACACACCCGCACTCTCACTCACACACCCGCACTCTCACTCACACACCCGCACTCGCACTCTCACACCCGCACTCACACACCCGCACTCGCACTCACACACCCGCACTCGCACTCACACACCCGCACTCGCACTCACACACCCGCACTCTCTCTCGCACACCCGCACTCTCTCTCGCACACCCGCACTCTCACTCGCACACCCGCACTCTCACTCGCACACCCGCACTCGCACTCACACACCCGCACTCGCACTCACACACCCGCACTCGCACTCACACACCCGCACTCTCACTCACACACCCGCACTCTCACTCACACTCCCGCACTCTCACTCACACACCCGCTCTCTCACTCACACACCCGCACTCTCACTCACACACCCGCACTCTCACTCACACACCCGCACTCTCACTCACACACCCGCACTCTCACTCACACCCGCTCTCACTCTCACGCACACCCGCACTCTCACTCACACACCCGCCACTCTCACTCACACCCACTCTCTCACTCTCACGCACACCCGCACTCTCACTCACACACCCGCACTCTCACTCACACACCCGCACTCTCACTCACACACCCGCACTCTCACTCACACGCGCTCTCACTCTCACGCACACCCGCACTCTCACTCACACACCCGCCACTCTCACTCACACACCCGCACTCACTCTCACGCACACCCGCACTCTCACTCACACACCCACTCTCTCACTCTCACGCACACCCGCACTCTCACTCACACACCCGCCACTCTCACTCACACACCCGCACTCTCACTCACACACCCGCCACTCTCACTCACACCCACTCTCTCTCTCACGCACACCCGCACTCTCACTCACACACCCGCACTCTCACTCACACCCGCTCTCTCACTCTCACGCACACCCGCACTCTCACTCGCACACCCGCACTCTCACTCACACACCCGCACTCTCACTCACACACCCGCACTCTCACTCACACACCCGCACTCTCACTCGCACACCCGCACTCTCACTCGCACCCCCGCACTCTCACTCACACCCGCTCTCTCACTCACACCCGCTCTCTCACTCTCACGCACACCCGCACTCTCACTCACACACCCGCCACTCTCACTCACACCCACTCTCTCACTCACACACCCGCACTCTCACTCACACCCGCTCTCTCACTCTCACGCACACCCGCACTCTCACTCACACACCCGCACTCTCACTCACACCCTCTCTCTCACTCTCACGCACACCCGCACTCTCACTCGCACACCCGCTCTCTCACTCTCACACCCGCTCTCTCACTCTCACGCACACCCGCACTCTCACTCACACACCCGCACTCTCACTCACACACCCGTACTCTCACTCACACCTGCACTCTCACTCGCACACCCGCTCTCTCACTCTCACACCCGCTCTCTCACTCTCACGCACACCCGCACTCTCACTCACACACCCGCACTCTCACGCACACCCGCACTCTCACTCACACACCCGCACTCTCACTCACACACCTGCACTCTCACTCACACACCCGTACTCTCACTCACACACCCGCACTCTCACTCACACCCGCTCTCACTCTCACGCACACCCGCACTCTCACTCACACACCCGCACTCTCACTCACACACCCGCACTCTCACTCACACACCCGCACTCTAACTCACACACCCGCACTCTCACTCACACACCCACTCTCACTCACACACCTGTACTCGCACGCACACACCCGCACTCGCACTCACACACCCGCACTCTCACTCACACACCCATACTCTCACTCACACACCCGCACTCTCACTCACACACCCATACTCTCACTCACACACCCGCACTCTCACTCACACCCGCACTCTCACTCACACACCCGCACTCTCACTCACACACCCGCACTCTCACTCACACACCTGCACTCTCACTCACACACCCGCACTCTCACTCACACCCGCACTCTCACTCACACACCTGCACTCTCACTCACACACCCGCACTCTCACTCACACACCTGTACTCGCACGCACACACCCGCACTCGCACTCACACACCCGCACTCTCACTCACACACCCATACTCTCACTCACACACCTGTACTCTCACTCACACCTGCACTCTCACTCACACACCCGCACTCTCACTCACACACCCGCACTCTCACTCACACCCGCACTCTCACTCACACACCCGCACTCTCACTCACACCCGCTCTCACTCTCACGCACACCCGCACTCTCACTCACACACCCGCACTCTCACTCACACACCCGCACTCTCACTCACACACCCGCACTCTCACTCACACACCCGCACTCTCACTCACACACCCACTCTCACTCACACACCTGTACTCGCACGCACACACCCGCACTCGCACTCACACACCCGCACTCTCACTCACACACCCGTACTCTCACTCACACACCTGTACTCTCACTCACACCTGCACTCTCACTCACACACCCGCACTCTCACTCACACACCCGCACTCTCACTCACACACCCGTACTCTCACTCACACACCCGTACTCTCACTCACACCTGCACTCTCACTCACACACCCGCACTCTCACTCACACACCCGCACTCTCAATCACACCCGCACTCTCACTCACACACCCGCACTCTCACTCACACACCCGCACTCTCACTCACACACCCGCACGCTCACTCACACACCCGCACTCTCACTCACACCCGCACTCTCACTCACACACCCGCACTCTCACTCACACACCCGCACTCTCACTCACACACCTACACTCTCACTCACACACCTGTACTCACACTCACTCACACACCCGCACTCGCACTCACACACCCGCACTCTCACTCACACACCCGCACTCTCACTCACACACCTGCACTCTCACTCACACACCTGTACTCACACTCACTCACACACCCGCACTCGCACTCACACACCCGCACTCTCACTCACACACCTGCACTCTCACTCACACACCCGCACTCTCACTCACACACCCGCACTCGCACTCACACACCCGCACTCTCACTCACACACCTGCACTCTCACTCACACACCCGCACTCTCACTCACACACCCGCACTCTCACTCACACACCCGCACTCTCACTCACACACCCGCACTCTCACTCACACCCCCGCACTCTCACTCACACACCCGCACTCTCACGCACACACCCGGACTCTCACTCACACACCCGCACTCTCACTCACACACCCGCACTCTCACTCACACACCCGCACTCTCACTCACACACCTGCACTCTCACTCACACACCTGTACTCACACTCACTCACACACCCGCACTCGCACTCACACACCCGCACTCTCACTCACACACCCGCACTCTCACTCACACACCCGCACTCTCACTCACACACCCGCACTCTCACTCGCACCCCCGCACTCTCACTCACACCCGCTCTCTCACTCACACCCGCTCTCTCACTCTCACGCACACCCGCACTCTCACTCACACACCCGCCACTCTCACTCACACCCACTCTCTCACTCACACACCCGCACTCTCACTCACACCCGCTCTCTCACTCTCACGCACACCCGCACTCTCACTCACACACCCGCACTCTCACTCACACCCGCTCTCTCACTCTCACGCACACCCGCACTCTCACTCGCACACCCGCTCTCTCACTCTCACACCCGCTCTCTCACTCTCACGCACACCCGCACTCTCACTCACACACCCGCACTCTCACTCACACACCCGCACTCTCACTCACACACCCGCACTCTCACTCACACACCTGTACTCTCACTCACACCCGCACTCTCACTCACACACCCGCTCTCTCACTCTCACACCCGCTCTCTCACTCTCACGCACACCCGCACTCTCACTCACACACCCGCACTCTCACTCACACACCCGCACTCTCACTCACACACCCGCACTCTCACTCACACACCTGCACTCTCCCTCACACACCCGCACTCTCACTCACACACCTGTACTCGCACTCACACTCCCGCACTCTCACTCACACACCCGCACTCTCACTCACACCCGCACTCTCACTCACACACCTGTACTCGCACTCACACTCCCGCACTCTCACTCACACACCCGCACTCTGACTCACACACCCGCACTCTGAATCACACACCCGCACTCTCACTCACACCCGTACTCTCACTCACACACCTGTACTCTCACTCACACACCCGCACTCGCACTCACACACCCGCACTCTCACTCACACACCCGCACTCTCACTCACACACCTGTACTCTCACTCACACCCGCACTCTCACTCACACTCCCGCACTCTCACTCACACACCCGCACTCTGACTCACACACCCGCACTCTCACTCACACACCCGCACTCTCACTCACACCCGTACTCTCACTCACACACCTGTACTCTCACTCACACACCCGCACTCGCACTCACACCCGCACTCTCACTCACACACCCGCACTCTCACTCACACACCTGTACTCTCACTCACACACCCGCACTCTCACTCACACACCTGTACTCTCACTCACACACCCGCACTCGCACTCACACCCGCACTCTCACTCACACACCTGCACTCTCACTCACACACCTGCACTCTCACTCACACACCCGCACTCTCACTCACACACCTGCACTCTCACTCACACCCGCACTCTCACTCACACACCCGCACTCTCACTCACACCTGCACTCTCACTCACACACCCGCACTCTCACTCACACACCCGCACTCTCACTCACACCCGCACTCTCACTCACACACCCGCACTCTCACTCACACACCCGCACTCTCACTCACACCTGCACTCTCACTCACACACCCGCACTCTCACTCACACACCCGCACTCTCACTCACACCCGCACTCTCACTCACACACCCGCACTCTCACTCACACCTGCACTCTCACTCACACACCCGCACTCTCACTCACACACCCGCACTCTCACTCACACACCCGTACTCTCACTCACACACCCGCACTCTCACTCACACACCCGCACTCTCACTCACACACCCGCACTCTCACTCACACACCCGCACTCTCACTCACACACCCGCACTCTCACTCACACACCCGCACTCTCACTCACACACCCGCACTCTCACTCACACACCCGCACTCGCACTCACACACCCGCACTCGCACTCACACACCTGCACTCTCACTCACACACCCGCACTCTCACTCACACACCCGCACTCTCACTCACACACCCGCACTCTCACTCACACACCCGCACTCTCACTCACACCCGCTCTCTCACTCACACCCGCTCTCTCACTCTCACGCACACCCGCACTCTCACTCACACACCTGCACTCTCACTCACACACCCGCACTCTCACTCACACACCCGCACTCTCACTCACACACCTGCACTCTCACTCACACACCTGTACTCTCACTCACTCACACACACGCACTCTCACTCACACCCGCTCTCTCACTCTCACGCACACCCGCACTCTCTCTCACACACCCGCACTCTCACTCACACACCCGCACTCTCACTCACACACCCGCACTCTCACTCACACACCCGCACTCTCACTCACACCCGCTCTCACTCTCACGCACACCCGCACTCTCACTCACACACCCGCCACTCTCACTCACACCGACTCTCTCACTCTCACGCACACCCGCACTCTCATCACACACCCGCCAGTCTCACTCACACACCCGCACTCACTCTCACGCACACCCGCACTCTCACTCACACACCCACTCTCTCACTCTCACGCACACCCGCACTCTCACTCACACACCCGCCACTCTCACTCACACACCCGCACTCTCACTCACACACCCGCCACTCTCACTCACACCCACTCTCTCTCTCACGCACACCCGCACTCTCACTCACACACCCGCACTCTCACTCACACCCGCTCTCTCACTCTCACGCACACCCGCACTCTCACTCGCACACCCGCACTCTCACTCACACACCCGCACTCTCACTCACACACCCGCACTCTCACTCGCACACCCGCACTCTCACTCGCACCCCCGCACTCTCACTCACACCCGCTCTCTCACTTACACCCGCTCTCTCACTCACACACCCGTACTCTCACTCACACACCTGTACTCTCACTCACACCTGCACTCTCACTCACACACCCGCACTCTCACTCACACACCCGCACTCTCACTCACACACCCGTACTCTCACTCACACACCCGTACTCTCACTCACACCTGCACTCTCACTCACACACCCGCACTCTCACTCACACACCCGCACTCTCAATCACACCCGCACTCTCACTCACACACCCGCACTCTCACTCACACACCCGCACTCTCACTCACACACCCGCACGCTCACTCACACACCCGCACTCTCACTCACACCCGCACTCTCACTCACACACCCGCACTCTCACTCACACACCCGCACTCTCACTCACACACCTACACTCTCACTCACACACCTGTACTCACACTCACTCACACACCCGCACTCGCACTCACACACCCGCACTCTCACTCACACACCCGCACTCTCACTCACACACCTGCACTCTCACTCACACACCTGTACTCACACTCACTCACACACCCGCACTCGCACTCACACACCCGCACTCTCACTCACACACCTGCACTCTCACTCACACACCCGCACTCTCACTCACACACCCGCACTCGCACTCACACACCCGCACTCTCACTCACACACCTGCACTCTCACTCACACACCCGCACTCTCACTCACACACCCGCACTCTCACTCACACACCCGCACTCTCACTCACACACCCGCACTCTCACTCACACCCCCGCACTCTCACTCACACACCCGCACTCTCACGCACACACCCGGACTCTCACTCACACACCCGCACTCTCACTCACACACCCGCACTCTCACTCACACACCCGCACTCTCACTCACACACCTGCACTCTCACTCACACACCTGTACTCACACTCACTCACACACCCGCACTCGCACTCACACACCCGCACTCTCACTCACACACCCGCACTCTCACTCACACACCCGCACTCTCACTCACACACCCGCACTCTCACTCGCACCCCCGCACTCTCACTCACACCCGCTCTCTCACTCACACCCGCTCTCTCACTCTCACGCACACCCGCACTCTCACTCACACACCCGCCACTCTCACTCACACCCACTCTCTCACTCACACACCCGCACTCTCACTCACACCCGCTCTCTCACTCTCACGCACACCCGCACTCTCACTCACACACCCGCACTCTCACTCACACCCGCTCTCTCACTCTCACGCACACCCGCACTCTCACTCGCACACCCGCTCTCTCACTCTCACACCCGCTCTCTCACTCTCACGCACACCCGCACTCTCACTCACACACCCGCACTCTCACTCACACACCCGCACTCTCACTCACACACCCGCACTCTCACTCACACACCTGTACTCTCACTCACACCCGCACTCTCACTCACACACCCGCTCTCTCACTCTCACACCCGCTCTCTCACTCTCACGCACACCCGCACTCTCACTCACACACCCGCACTCTCACTCACACACCCGCACTCTCACTCACACACCCGCACTCTCACTCACACACCTGCACTCTCCCTCACACACCCGCACTCTCACTCACACACCTGTACTCGCACTCACACTCCCGCACTCTCACTCACACACCCGCACTCTCACTCACACCCGCACTCTCACTCACACACCTGTACTCGCACTCACACTCCCGCACTCTCACTCACACACCCGCACTCTGACTCACACACCCGCACTCTGAATCACACACCCGCACTCTCACTCACACCCGTACTCTCACTCACACACCTGTACTCTCACTCACACACCCGCACTCGCACTCACACACCCGCACTCTCACTCACACACCCGCACTCTCACTCACACACCTGTACTCTCACTCACACCCGCACTCTCACTCACACTCCCGCACTCTCACTCACACACCCGCACTCTGACTCACACACCCGCACTCTCACTCACACACCCGCACTCTCACTCACACCCGTACTCTCACTCACACACCTGTACTCTCACTCACACACCCGCACTCGCACTCACACCCGCACTCTCACTCACACACCCGCACTCTCACTCACACACCTGTACTCTCACTCACACACCCGCACTCTCACTCACACACCTGTACTCTCACTCACACACCCGCACTCGCACTCACACCCGCACTCTCACTCACACACCTGCACTCTCACTCACACACCTGCACTCTCACTCACACACCCGCACTCTCACTCACACACCTGCACTCTCACTCACACCCGCACTCTCACTCACACACCCGCACTCTCACTCACACCTGCACTCTCACTCACACACCCGCACTCTCACTCACACACCCGCACTCTCACTCACACCCGCACTCTCACTCACACACCCGCACTCTCACTCACACACCCGCACTCTCACTCACACCTGCACTCTCACTCACACACCCGCACTCTCACTCACACACCCGCACTCTCACTCACACCCGCACTCTCACTCACACACCCGCACTCTCACTCACACCTGCACTCTCACTCACACACCCGCACTCTCACTCACACACCCGCACTCTCACTCACACACCCGTACTCTCACTCACACACCCGCACTCTCACTCACACACCCGCACTCTCACTCACACACCCGCACTCTCACTCACACACCCGCACTCTCACTCACACACCCGCACTCTCACTCACACACCCGCACTCTCACTCACACACCCGCACTCTCACTCACACACCCGCACTCGCACTCACACACCCGCACTCGCACTCACACACCTGCACTCTCACTCACACACCCGCACTCTCACTCACACACCCGCACTCTCACTCACACACCCGCACTCTCACTCACACACCCGCACTCTCACTCACACCCGCTCTCTCACTCACACCCGCTCTCTCACTCTCACGCACACCCGCACTCTCACTCACACACCTGCACTCTCACTCACACACCCGCACTCTCACTCACACACCCGCACTCTCACTCACACACCTGCACTCTCACTCACACACCTGTACTCTCACTCACTCACACACACGCACTCTCACTCACACCCGCTCTCTCACTCTCACGCACACCCGCACTCTCTCTCACACACCCGCACTCTCACTCACACACCCGCACTCTCACTCACACACCCGCACTCTCACTCACACACCCGCACTCTCACTCACACCCGCTCTCACTCTCACGCACACCCGCACTCTCACTCACACACCCGCCACTCTCACTCACACCGACTCTCTCACTCTCACGCACACCCGCACTCTCATCACACACCCGCCAGTCTCACTCACACACCCGCACTCACTCTCACGCACACCCGCACTCTCACTCACACACCCACTCTCTCACTCTCACGCACACCCGCACTCTCACTCACACACCCGCCACTCTCACTCACACACCCGCACTCTCACTCACACACCCGCCACTCTCACTCACACCCACTCTCTCTCTCACGCACACCCGCACTCTCACTCACACACCCGCACTCTCACTCACACCCGCTCTCTCACTCTCACGCACACCCGCACTCTCACTCGCACACCCGCACTCTCACTCACACACCCGCACTCTCACTCACACACCCGCACTCTCACTCGCACACCCGCACTCTCACTCGCACCCCCGCACTCTCACTCACACCCGCTCTCTCACTTACACCCGCTCTCTCACTCTCACGCACACCCGCACTCTCACTCACACACCCGCCACTCTCACTCACACCCACTCTCTCACTCACACACCCGCACTCTCACTCACACCCGCTCTCTCACTCTCACGCACACCCGCACTTTCACTCACACACCCGCACTCTCACTCACACCCTCTCTCTCACTCTCACGCACACCCGCACTCTCACTCGCACACCCGCTCTCTCACTCTCACACCCGCTCTCTCACTCTCACGCACACCCGCACTCTCACTCACACACCCGCACTCTCACTCACACACCCGCACTCTCACTCACACACCCGCACTCGCACTCACACACCCGCACTCTCACTCACACACCCATACTCTCACTCACACCTGCACTCTCACTCGCACACCCGCTCTCTCACTCTCACACCCGCTCTCTCACTCTCACGCACACCCGCACTCTCACTCACACACCCGCACTCTCACTCACACACCCGCACTCTCACTCACACACCCGCACTCTCACTCACACACCCGCACTCTCACTCACACACCCACTCTCACTCACACACCTGTACTCGCACTCACACACCCGCACTCGCACTCACACACCCGCACTCTCACTCACACACCCGTACTCTCACTCACACACCTGTACTCTCACTCACACCTGCACTCTCACTCACACACCCGTACTCTCACTCACACACCCGTACTCTCACTCACACCTGCACTCTCACTCACACACCCGCACTCTCACTCACACACCCGCACTCTCACTCACACCCGCACTCTCACTCACACACCCGCACTCGCACTCACACACCCGCACTCTCACTCACACACCCGCACTCTCACTCACACACCCGCACTCTCACTCACACCCGCACTCTCACTCACAAACCCGCACTCTCACTCACACACCCGCACTCTCACTCACACACCTGCACTCTCACTCACACACCTGTACTCACACTCACTCACACACCCGCACTCGCACTCACACACCCGCACTCTCACTCACACACCCGCACTCTCACTCACACACCCGTACTCACACTCACTCACACACCCGCACTCGCACTCACACACCCGCACTCTCACTCACACACCCGCACTCTCACTCACACACCCGCACTCTCACTCACACACCCGCACTCTCACTCACACACCCGCACTCTCACTCACACCCGCACTCTCACTCACACACCCGCACTCTCACTCACACACCCGCACTCTCACGCACACACCCGCACTCTCACTCACACACCCGCACTCTCACTCACACACCCGCACTCTCACTCACACACCCGCACTCTCACTCACACACCTGTACTCACACTCACTCACACACCCGCACTCGCACTCACACACCCGCACTCTCACTCACACACCCGCACTCTCACTCACACACCCGCACTCTCACTCACACACCCGCACTCTCACTCACACACCCGCACTCTCACTCACACACCCGCACTCTCACTCACACACCCGCACTCTCACTCGCACCCCCGCACTCTCACTCACACCCGCTCTCTCACTCACACCCGCTCTCTCACTCTCACGCACACCCGCACTCTCACTCACACACCCGCCACTCTCACTCACACCCACTCTCTCACTCACACACCCGCACTCGCACTCACACCCGCTCTCTCACTCTCACGCACACCCGCACTTTCACTCACACACCCGCACTCTCACTCACACCCGCTCTCTCACTCTCACGCACACCCGCACTCTCACTCGCACACCCGCTCTCTCACTCTCACACCCGCTCTCTCACTCTCACGCACACCCGCACTCTCACTCACACACCCGCACTCTCACTCACACACCCGCACTCTCACTCACACACCCGCACTCTCACTCACACACCTGTACTCTCACTCACACCCGCACTCTCACTCACACACCCGCTCTCTCACTCTCACACCCGCTCTCTCACTCTCACGCACACCCGCACTCTCACTCACACACCCGCACTCTCACTCACACACCCGCACTCTCACTCACACACCCGTACTCTCACTCACACACCTGTACTCTCACTCACACCTGCACTCTCACTCACACACCTGCACTCTCACTCACACACCCGCACTCTCACTCACACACCCGCACTCTCACTCACACACCCGCACTCTCACTCACACACCCGCACTCTCACGCACACACCCGCACTCTCACTCACACACCCGCACTCTCACTCACACACCCGCACTCTCACTCACACACCCGCACTCTCACTCACACACCCGCACTCTCACTCACACACCTGTACTCACACTCACTCACACACCCGCACTCGCACTCACACACCCGCACTCTCACTCACACACCCGCACTCTCACTCACACACCCGCACTCTCACTCACACACCCGCACTCTCACTCACACACCCGCACTCTCACTCACACACCCGCACTCTCACTCACACACCCGCACTCTCACTCGCACCCCCGCACTCTCACTCACACCCGCTCTCTCACTCACACCCGCTCTCTCACTCTCACGCACACCCGCACTCTCACTCACACACCCGCCACTCTCACTCACACCCACTCTCTCACTCACACACCCGCACTCGCACTCACACCCGCTCTCTCACTCTCACGCACACCCGCACTTTCACTCACACACCCGCACTCTCACTCACACCCGCTCTCTCACTCTCACGCACACCCGCACTCTCACTCGCACACCCGCTCTCTCACTCTCACACCCGCTCTCTCACTCTCACGCACACCCGCACTCTCACTCACACACCCGCACTCTCACTCACACACCCGCACTCTCACTCACACACCCGCACTCTCACTCACACACCTGTACTCTCACTCACACCCGCACTCTCACTCACACACCCGCTCTCTCACTCTCACACCCGCTCTCTCACTCTCACGCACACCCGCACTCTCACTCACACACCCGCACTCTCACTCACACACCCGCACTCTCACTCACACACCCGTACTCTCACTCACACACCTGTACTCTCACTCACACCTGCACTCTCACTCGCACACCCGCACTCTCACTCACACACCCGCACTCTCACTCACACACCTGCACTCTCACTCACACACCCGCACTCTCACTCACACACCCGCACTCTCACTCACACACCCGCACTCTCACTCACACACCCGCACTCTCACTCACACACCCGCACTCTCACTCACACCCGCACTCTCACTCACACACCCGCACTCTCACTCACACACCCGCACTCGCACTCACACACCCGCACTCTCACTCACACACCCGCACTCTCACTCACACACCCGCACTCTCACTCACACACCCGCACTCTCACTCACACCCGCACTCTCACTCACACACCCGCACTCTCACTCACACACCCGCACTCTCACTCACACACCTGCACTCTCACTCACACACCTGTACTCTCACTCACACACCTGTACTCACTCTCACTCACACACCCGCACTCTCACTCACACTCCCGCACTCTCACTCTCACACCCGCTCTCTCACTCTCACGCACACCCGCACTCTCACTCACACACCTGCACTCTCACTCACACCCGCACTCTCACTCACACACCTGTACTCTCACTCACACACCTGCACTCTCACTCACACACCCGCACTCTCACTCACACACCCGCACTCTCACTCACACACCCGCACTCTCACTCACACCCGCACTCTCACTCACACACCTGTACTCTCACTCACACCCGCACTCTCACTCACACTCCCGCACTCTCACTCACACACCCGCACTCTCACTCACACACCCGCACTCTCACTCACACACCCGCACTCTCACTCACACACCCGCACTCTCACTCACACCCGTACTCTCACTCACACACCTGTACTCTCACTCACACACCCGCACTCGCACTCACACACCCGCACTCTCACTCACACACCCGCACTCTCACTCACACACCTGCACTCTCACTCACACCTGCACTCTCACTCACACACCCGCACTCTCACTCATACACCCGCACTCTCTCTCACACACCCGCACTCTCACTCACACCTGCACTCTCACTCACACACCCGCACTCTCACTCATACACCCGCACTCTCTCTCACACACCCGCACTCTCACTCACACACCCGCACTCTCACTCACACACCCGCACTCTCACTCATACACCCGCACTCTCACTCACACACCCGCACTCTCACTCACACACCCGCACTCTCACTCACACACCCGCACTCGCACTCACACACCCGCACTCTCACTCACACACCCGCACTCTCACTCACACACCCGCACTCTCACTCACACACCCGCACTCTCACTCACACACCCGCACTCTCACTCACACACCCGCACTCTCACTCACACACCCGCACTCTCACTCACACACCCGCACTCTCACTCGCACCCCCGCACTCTCACTCACACCCGCTCTCTCACTCACACCCGCTCTCTCACTCTCACGCACACCCGCACTCTCACTCACACACCCGCCACTCTCACTCACACCCACTCTCTCACTCACACACCCGCACTCTCACTCACACCCGCTCTCTCACTCTCACGCACAACCGCACTTTCACTCACACACCCGCACTCTCACTCACACCCTCTCTCTCACTCTCACGCACACCCGCACTCTCACTCGCACACCCGCTCTCTCACTCTCACACCCGCTCTCTCACTCTCACGCACACCCGCACTCTCACTCACACACCCGCACTCTCACTCACACACCCGCACTCTCACTCACACACCCGCACTCTCACTCACACACCCGTACTCTCACTCACACCTGCACTCTCACTCGCACACCCGCTCTCTCACTCTCACACCCGCTCTCTCACTCTCACGCACACCCGCACTCTCACTCACACACCCGCACTCTCACTCACACACCCGCACTCTCACTCACACACCCGCACTCTCACTCACACACCCGCACTCTCACTCACACACCCGCACTCTCACTCACACACCCGCACTCTCACTCACACACCCACTCTCACTCACACACCTGTACTCGCACTCACACACCCGCACTCGCACTCACACACCCGCACTCTCACTCACACACCCGCACTCTCACTCACACACCCGCACTCTCACTCACACACCCGCACTCTCACTCACACACCTGCACTCTCACTCACACACCTGTACTCTCACTCACTCACACACACGCACTCTCACTCACACCCGCTCTCTCACTCTCACGCACACCCGCACTCTCTCTCACACACCCGCACTCTCACTCACACACCCGCACTCTCACTCACACACCCGCACTCTCACTCACACACCCGCACTCTCACTCACACCCGCTCTCACTCTCACGCACACCCGCACTCTCACTCACACACCCGCCACTCTCACTCACACCGACTCTCTCACTCTCACGCACACCCGCACTCTCATCACACACCCGCCAGTCTCACTCACACACCCGCACTCACTCTCACGCACACCCGCACTCTCACTCACACACCCACTCTCTCACTCTCACGCACACCCGCACTCTCACTCACACACCCGCCACTCTCACTCACACACCCGCACTCTCACTCACACACCCGCACTCTCACTCACACCCGCTCTCTCACTCTCACGCACACCCGCACTCTCACTCGCACACCCGCACTCTCACTCACACACCCGCACTCTCACTCACACACCCGCACTCTCACTCACACACCCGCACTCTCACTCACACACCCGCACTCTCACTCGCACCCCCGCACTCTCACTCACACCCGCTCTCTCACTCACACCCGCTCTCTCACTCTCACGCACACCCGCACTCTCACTCACACACCCGCCACTCTCACTCACACCCACTCTCTCACTCACACACCCGCACTCTCACTCACACCCGCTCTCTCACTCTCACGCACACCCGCACTTTCACTCACACACCCGCACTCTCACTCACACCCTCTCTCTCACTCTCACGCACACCCGCACTCTCACTCGCACACCCGCTCTCTCACTCTCACACCCGCTCTCTCACTCTCACGCACACCCGCACTCTCACTCACACACCCGCACTCTCACTCACACACCCGCACTCTCACTCACACACCCGCACTCTCACTCACACACCCGTACTCTCACTCACACCTGCACTCTCACTCGCACACCCGCTCTCTCACTCTCACACCCGCTCTCTCACTCTCACGCACACCCGCACTCTCACTCACACACCCGCACTCTCACTCACACACCCGCACTCTCACTCACACACCCGCACTCTCACTCACACACCCACTCTCACTCACACACCTGTACTCGCACTCACACACCCGCACTCGCACTCACACACCCGCACTCTCACTCACACACCCGTACTCTCACTCACACACCTGTACTCTCACTCACACCTGCACTCTCACTCACACACCCGCACTCTCACTCACACACCCGTACTCTCACTCACACACCCGTACTCTCACTCACACCTGCACTCTCACTCACACACCCGCACTCTCACTCACACACCCGCACTCTCACTCACACCCGCACTCTCACTCACACACCCGCACTCGCACTCACACACCCGCACTCGCACTCACACACCCGCACTCTCACTCACACACCCGCACTCTCACTCACACACCCGCACTCTCACTCACACACCCGCACTCTCACTCACACACCTGCACTCTCACTCACACACCTGTACTCACACTCACTCACACACCCGCACTCGCACTCACACACCCGCACTCTCACTCACACACCCGCACTCTCACTCACACACCCGCACTCTCACTCACACACCCGCACTCTCACTCACACACCCGCACTCTCACTCACACACCCGCACTCTCACTCACACACCTGCACTCTCACTCACACCCGCACTCTCACTCACACACCCGCACTCTCACTCACACACCCGCACTCTCACTCGCACCCCCGCACTCTCACTCACACCCGCTCTCTCACTCACACCCGCTCTCTCACTCTCACGCACACCCGCACTCTCACTCACACACCCGCCACTCTCACTCACACCCACTCTCTCACTCACACACCCGCACTCTCACTCACACCCGCTCTCTCACTCTCACGCACACCCGCACTCTCACTCACACACCCGCACTCTCACTCACACCCGCTCTCTCACTCACGCACACCCGCACTCTCACTCGCACACCCGCTCTCTCACTCTCACACCCGCTCTCTCACTCTCACGCACACCCGCACTATCACTCACACACCCGCACTCTCACTCACACACCCGCACTCTCACTCACACACCCGCACTCTCACTCACACACCTGTACTCTCACTCACACCCGCACTCTCACTCACACACCCGCTCTCTCACTCTCACACCCGCTCTCTCACTCTCACACCCGCTCTCTCACTCTCACGCACACCCGCACTCTCACTCACACACCCGCACTCTCACTCACACACCCGCACTCTCACTCACACACCCGTACTCTCACTCACACACCTGTACTCTCACTCACACACCTGCACTCTCACTCACACACCCGCACTCTCACTCACACACCCGCACTCTCACTCACACACCCGCACTCTCACTCACACACCCGCACTCTCACTCACACACCCGCACTCTCACTCACACCCGCACTCTCACTCACACACCCGCACTCTCACTCACACACCCGCACTCGCACTCACACACCCGCACTCTCACTCACACACCTGTACTCTCACTCACACACCCGCACTCTCACTCTCACACCCGCACTCTCACTCACACACCCGCACTCTCACTCACACACCCGTACTCTCACTCACACACCCGCACTCTCACTCACACACCCGCACTCTCACTCACACACCCGCACTCTCACTCACACACCCGCACTCGCACTCACACACCCGCACTCTCACTCACACACCCGCACTCTCACTCACACACCCGCACTCTCTCTCACACACCCGCACTCTCACTCACACACCTGCACTCTCACTCACACACCTGCACTCTCACTCACACACCCGCACTCGCACTCACACACCTGTACTCTCACTCACACACCTGTACTCACTCTCACTCACACACCCGCACTCTCACTCACACACACGCACTCTCACTCACACTCCCACACTCTCACTCACACACCTGTACTCTCACTCACACACCTGCACTCTCACTCACACACCCGCACTCTCACTCACACACCCGCACTCTCACTCACACACCCGCACTCTCACTCACACACCCGCACTCTCACTCACACACCCGCACTCTCACTCACACCCGCACTCTCACTCACACACCTGTACTCTCACTCACACCCGCACTCTCACTCACACTCCCGCACTCTCACTCACACACCCGCACTCTCACTCACACACCCGCACTCTCACTCACACACCCGCACTCTCACTCACACACCCGCACTCTCACTCACACTCCCGCACTCTCACTCACACACCCGCACTCTCACTCACACTCCCGCACTCTCACTCACACACCTGTACTCTCACTCACACCCGCACTCTCACTCACACTCCCGCACTCTCACTCACACACCCGCACTCTCACTCACACACCCGCACTCGCACTCACACACCCGCACTCTCACTCAAACACCCGCACTCTCACTCACACACCCGCACTCTCACTCACACACCCGCACTCTCACTCACACACCCGCACTCTCACTCACACACCCGCACTCTCACTCACACACCCGTACTCTCACTCACACACCCGCACTCTCACTCACACACCCGCACTCTCACTCACACACCCGCACTCTCACTCACACACCCGCACTCTCACTCACACACCCGCACTCTCACTCACACACCCGCACTCTCACTCACACACCCGCACTCTCACTCACACACCCGCACTCTCACTCACACCCGTACTCTCACTCACACACCCGCACTCTCACTCACACACCCGCACTCTCACTCACACACCTGTACTCTCACTCACACACCCGCACTCTCTCTCACACACCTGTACTCTCACTCACACACCCGCACTCGCACTCACACTCCCGCACTCTCACTCACACACCCGCACTCTCACTCACACACCCGCTCTCTCACTCACACACCCGCACTCTCACTCACACACCCGCACTCTCACTCACACCTGTACTCTCACTCACACACCCGCACTCTCACTCACACACCCGCACTCTCACTCACACACCCGCACTCTCACTCACACACCCGCACTCTCACTCACACACCCGCACTCTCACTCACACACCCGCACTCTCACTCACACACCCGCACTCTCACTCACACACCCGCACTCTCACTCACACACCCGCACTCTCACTCACACACCCGCACTCTCACTCACACCCGTACTCTCACTCACACACCCGCACTCTCACTCACACACCCGCACTCTCACTCACACACCTGTACTCTCACTCACACACCCGCACTCGCACTCACACACCCGCACTCTCACTCACACACCTGCACTCTCACTCACACACCTGCACTCTCACTCACACACCCGCACTCTCACTCACACACCCGCACTCTCACTCACACACCCGCACTCTCACTCACACACCCGCACTCTCACTCACACACCCGCACTCTCACTCACACACCCGCACTCTCACTCACACACCCGCACTCTCACTCACACCCGCACTCTCACTCACACACCTGCACTCTCACTCACACCTGCACTCTCACTCACACACCCGCACTCTCACTCATACACCCGCACTCTCTCTCACACACCCGCACTCTCACTCACACACCTGCACTCTCACTCACACACCCGCACTCTCACTCATACACCCGCACTCCCTCTCACACACCCGCACTCTCACTCACACACCCGCACTCTCACTCACACACCCGCACTCTCACTCACACACCCGCACTCTCACTCACACACCCGCACTCTCACTCACACACCCGCACTCGCACTCACACACCCGCACTCTCACTCACACACCCGCACTCTCACTCACACACCCGCACTCTCACTCACACACCCGCACTCTCACTCACACACCCGCACTCTCACTCACACACCCGCACTCTCACTCACACACCCGCACTCTCACTCACACACCCGCACTCTCACTCACACACCCGCACTCTCACTCGCACCCCCGCACTCTCACTCACACCCGCTCTCTCACTCACACCCGCTCTCTCACTCTCACGCACACCCGCACTCTCACTCACACCCACTCTCTCACTCACACACCCGCACTCTCACTCACACCCGCTCTCTCACTCTCACGCACACCCGCACTTTCACTCACACACCCGCACTCTCACTCACACCCGCACTCTCACTCGCACACCCGCTCTCTCACTCTCACACCCGCTCTCTCACTCTCACGCACACCCGCACTCTCACTCACACACCCGCACTCGCACTCACACACCCGCACTCGCACTCACACACCCGCACTCTCACTCACACACCCGTACTCTCACTCACACCTGCACTCTCACTCGCACACCCGCTCTCTCACTCTCACACCCGCTCTCTCACTCTCACGCACACCCGCACTCTCACTCACACACCCGCACTCTCACTCACACACCCGCACTCTCACTCACACACCCGCACTCTCACTCACACACCCGCACTCTCACTCACACACCCGCACTCTCACTCACACACCCGCACTCTCACTCACACACCCGCACTCTCACTCACACACCCGCACTCTCACTCACACACCCGCACTCGCACTCACACACCCGCACTCTCACTCACACACCCGTACTCTCACTCACACACCCGTACTCTCACTCACACCTGCACTCTCACTCACACACCCGCACTCTCACTCACACACCCGTACTCTCACTCACACACCCGTACTCTCACTCACACCTGCACTCTCACTCACACACCCGCACTCTCACTCACACACCCGCACTCTCACTCACACCCGCACTCTCACTCACACACCCGCACTCGCACTCACACACCCGCACTCGCACTCACACACCCGCACTCTCACTCACACACCCGCACTCTCACTCACACACCCGCACTCTCACTCACACCCGCACTCTCACTCACAAACCCGCACTCTCACTCACACACCCGCACTCTCACTCACACACCTGCACTCTCACTCACACACCTGTACTCACACTCACTCACACACCCGCACTCGCACTCACACACCCGCACTCTCACTCACACACCCGCACTCTCACTCACACACCCGTACTCACACTCACTCACACACCCGCACTCGCACTCACACACCCGCACTCTCACTCACACACCTGCACTCTCACTCACACACCCGCACTCTCACTCACACACCCGCACTCTCACTCACACCCGCACTCTCACTCACACACCCGCACTCTCACTCACACACCCGCACTCTCACGCACACACCCGCACTCTCACTCACACACCCGCACTCTCACTCACACACCCGCACTCTCACTCACACACCCGCACTCTCACTCACACACCCGCACTCTCACTCACACACCTGTACTCACACTCACTCACACACCCGCACTCGCACTCACACACCCGCACTCTCACTCACACACCCGCACTCTCACTCACACACCCGCACTCTCACTCACACACCCGCACTCTCACTCACACCCGCACTCTCACTCACACACCCGCACTCTCACTCACACACCCGCACTCTCACTCGCACCCCCGCACTCTCACTCACACCCGCTCTCTCACTCACACCCGCTCTCTCACTCTCACGCACACCCGCACTCTCACTCACACACCCGCCACTCTCACTCACACCCACTCTCTCACTCACACACCCGCACTCTCACTCACACCCGCTCTCTCACTCTCACGCACACCCGCACTCTCACTCACACACCCGCACTCTCACTCACACCCGCTGTCTCACTCTCACGCACACCCGCACTCTCACTCACACACCCGCACTCTCACTCACACACCCGCACTCTCACTCACACACCCGCACTCTCACTCACACACCTGTACTCTCACTCACACCCGCACTCTCACTCACACACCCGCTCTCTCACTCTCACACCCGCTCTCTCACTCTCACGCACACCCGCACTCTCACTCACACACCCGCACTCTCACTCACACACCCGCACTCTCACTCACACACCTGCACTCTCACTCACACACCTGTACTCTCACTCACACCTGCACTCTCACTCACACACCTGCACTCTCACTCACACACCCGCACTCTCACTCACACACCCGCACTCTCACTCACACACCCGCACTCTCACTCTCACTCCCGCACTCTCACTCACACACCTGCACTCTCACTCACACACCCGCTCTCGCACTCACACACCTGCACTCTCACTCACACACCCGCACTCTCACTCACACTCCCACACTCTCACTCACACACCTGTACTCTCACTCACACACCTGCACTCTCACTCACACACCCGCACTCTCACTCACACCCGCTCTCTCACTCTCACGCACACCCGCACTCTCACTCACACACCCGCACTCTCACTCACACACCCGCACTCTCACTCACACACCTGTACTCTCACTCACACACCCGCACTCTCACTCACACACCCGCACTCTCACTCACACACCCGCACTCTCACTCACACACCCGCACTCTCACTCACACCCGCACTCTCACTCACACACCTGTACTCTCACTCACACCCGCACTCTCACTCACACTCCCGCACTCTCACTCACACACCCGCACTCTCACTCACACACCCGCACTCTCACTCACACACCCGCACTCTCACTCACACACCCGCACTCTCACTCACACACCTGTACTCTCATTCACACACCCGCACTCGCACTCACACACCCGCACTCTCACTCACACACCTGCACTCTCACTCACACACCTGCACTCTCACTCACACACCCGCACTCTCACTCACACACCCACTCTCACTCACACACCCGCACTCTCTCTCACACACCTGCACTCTCACTCACACCTGCACTCTCACTCACACACCCGCACTCTCTCTCACACACCCGCACTCTCACTCACACCTGCACTCTCACTCACACACCCGCACTCTCACTCATACACCCGCACTCTCTCTCACACACCCGCACTCTCTCTCACACACCTGCACTCTCTCTCACACACCTGCACTCTCACTCACACACCCGCACTCTCACTCACACACCCGCACTCTCACTCATACACCCGCACTCTCTCTCACACACCCGCACTCTCACTCACACCTGCACTCTCACTCACACACCCGCACTCTCACTCATACACCCGCACTCTCTCTCACACACCCGCACTCTCACTCACACACCCGCACTCTCACTCACACACCTGCACTCTCACTCACACACCCGCACTCTCACTCACACACCCGCACTCTCACTCACACACCCGCACTCGCACTCACACACCCGCACTCTCACTCACACACCCGCACTCTCACTCACACACCCGCACTCTCACTCACACACCCGCACTCTCACTCACACACCCGCACTCTCACTCACACACCCGCACTCGCACTCACACACCCGCACTCTCACTCACACACCCGCACTCTCTCTCACACTCCCACACTCTCACTCACACACCCGCACTCGCACTCACACACCTGCACTCTCACTCACACACCCGCACTCTCACTCACACACCCGCACTCTCACTCACACACCTGCACTCTCACTCACACACCTGTACTCTCACTCACTCACACACACGCACTCTCACTCACACCCGCTCTCTCACTCTCACGCACACCCGCACTCTCTCTCACACACCCGCACTCTCACTCACACACCTGCACTCTCACTCACACACCTGTACTCTCACTCACTCACACACCCGCACTCTCACTCACACACCCGCACTCGCACTCTCACACCCGCACTCTCACTCACACACCCGCACTCTCTCTCACACACCCGCACTCTCACTCACACACCCGCACTCTCTCTCGCACACCCGCACTCTCACTCGCACACCCGCACTCTCACTCGCACACCCGCACTCTCACACCCGCACTCGCACTCACACACCCGCACTCTCTCTCACACACCCGCACTCTCACTCACACCCGCACTCTCACTCACACACCTGCACTCTCACTCACACTCCCACACTCTCACTCACACACCCGCACTCTCACTCACACACCCGCACTCTCACTCACACACCCGCACTCTCACTCACACACCCGCACTCTCACTCACACACCCGCACTCTCACTCACACACCCGCACTCTCACTCACACACCTGCACTCTCTCTCACACACCCGCACTCTCACTCACACTCCCACACTCTCACTCACACACCCGCACTCTCACTCACACACCCGCACTCTCACTCACACACCTGCACTCTCTCTCACACACCCGCACTCTCACTCACACTCCCGCACTCTCACTCACACACCCGCACTCTCACTCACACACCCGCACTCTCACTCACACACCTGCACTCTCTCTCACACACCCGCACTCTCACTCACACACCTGCACTCTCACTCACACACCCGCACTCTCACTCAAACACCCGCACTCTCACTCACACTCCCACACTCTCACTCACACACCCGCACTCTCACTCACACACCCGCACTCTCACTCACACACCCGCACTCTCACTCACACACCTGTACTCTCACTCACTCACACACACGCACTCTCACTCACACCCGCTCTCTCACTCTCACGCACACCCGCACTCTCACTCACACACCTGCACTCTCACTCACAAACCCGCACTCTCACTCACACACCCGCACTCTCACTCACACACCCGCACTCTCACTCACACACCTGCACTCTCACTCACAAACCCGCACTCTCACTCACACACCCGCACTCTCACTCACACACCCGTACTCTCACTCACACACCCGCACTCTCACTCGCACACCCGCACTCTCACTCACACACCCGCACTCTCACTCACACACCCGCACTCTCACTCACACACCCGTACTCTCACTCACACACCTGTACTCTCACTCACACCCGCACTCTCACTCACACACCCGCACTCTCACTCACACACCCGCACTCTCACTCACACACCCGCACTCTCACTCACACACCCGCACTCGCACTCACACACCTGTACTCTCACTCACACACCCGCACTCTCACTCACACACCCGCACTCTCACTCACACACCTGTACTCTCACTCACACACCTGTACTCTCACTCACACACCTGCACTCTCACTCACACACCCGCACTCTCACTCACACACCCGCACTCTCACTCACACCCGCTCTCACTCTCACGCACACCCGCACTCTCACTCACACACCCGCACTCTCACTCACACACCCGCACTCTCACTCACACACCTGCACTCTCACTCGCACACCTGCACTCTCACTCACACCCGCACTCTCACTCACACACCCGCACTCTCACTCACACACCCGCACTCTCACTCACACCCGCTCTCACTCTCACGCACACCCGCACTCTCACTCACACACCCGCACTCTCACTCACACACCTGCACTCTCACTCACACACCCGCACTCTCACTAACACACCCGCACTTTCACTCACACACCCGCACTCTCACTCACACACCCGCACTCTCACTCACCCACCTGCACTCTCACTCACACACCCACTCTCTCACTCTCACGCACACCCGCACTCTCACTCACACACCCGCGCTCTCACTCACACACCCGCACTCTCACGCACACACCCGCACTCTCACTCACACCTGCACTCTCACTCACACACCTGTACTCTCACTCACACACCTGCACTCTCACTCACACCCGCACTCTCACTCTCACACCCGCTCTCTCACTCTCACTCACACACCCGCACTCTCACTCACACACCTGCACTCTCACTCACACACCCGCACTCTCACTCACACACCCGCACTCTCACTCACACACCCGCACTCTCACTCACACACCCGCACTCTCACTCACACACCTGTACTCTCACTCACACACCCGCACTCTCACTCACACACCCGCACTCTCACTCACACACCTGCACTCTCACTCACACACCCGCACTCTCACTCACACACCCGCACTCTCACTCACACCCCCGCAGTCTCACTCACACACCCGCACTCTCACTCACACACCTGCACTCTCACTCACACCCGCTCTCACTCTCACGCACACCCGCACTCTCACTCACACACCCACACTCGCACTCACACACCCGCACTCTCACTCACACACCTGCACTCTCACTCACACCCGCACTCTCACTCACACACCTGCACTCTCACTCACACCCGCACTCTCACTCACACACCCGCACTCTCACTCACACCCGCACTCTCACTCACACACCCGCACTCTCACTCACACACCTGCACTCTCACTCACACCCGCACTCTCACTCACACACCCGCACTCTCACTCACACACCCGCACTCTCACTCACACACCCGCACTCGCACTCACACACCTGCACTCTCACTCACACACCCGCACTCTCACTCACACACCCGCACTCTCACTCACACCCCCGCAGTCTCACTCACACACCCGCACTCTCACTCACACACCTGCACTCTCACTCACACCCGCTCTCACTCTCACGCACACCCGCACTCTCACTCACACACCCACACTCGCACTCACACACCCGCACTCTCACTCACACACCTGCACTCTCACTCACACCCGCACTCTCACTCACACACCTGCACTCTCACTCACACCCGCACTCTCACTCACACACCCGCACTCTCACTCACACCCGCACTCTCACTCACACACCCGCACTCTCACTCACACACCTGCACTCTCACTCACACCCGCACTCTCACTCACACACCCGCACTCTCACTCACACACCCGCACTCTCACTCACACACCCGCACTCGCACTCACACACCCGCACTCTCACTCACACACCCGCACTCTCACTCACACACCTGCACTCTCACTCACACCCGCACTCTCACTCACACACCCGCACTCTCACTCACACACCCGCACTCTCACTCACACACCCGCACTCTCACTCACACACCTGCACTCTCACTCACACACCCGCACTCTCACTCACACCCGCACTCTCACTCACACACCCGCACTCTCACTCACACACCCGCTCTCTCACTCACACACCCGCACTCTCACTCACACACCTGTACTCTCACTCACACCCGCACTCTCACTCACACACCCGCACTCTCACTCACACACCTGCACTCTCGCTCACACCCGCACTCTCTCTCACACACCCGCACTCTCACTCACACCCGCACTCTCACTCACACACCCGCACTCTCACTCACACACCCGCACTCTCACTCACACACTCGCACTCACACACCTGCACTCTCACTCACACACCCGCACTCTCACTCACACACCCGCACTCTCACTCACACACCCGCACTCTCACTCACACCCGCACTCTCACTCACACCCGCACTCTCACTCACACACCCGCACTCTCTCTCACACACCCGCACTCTCACTCACACCCGCACTCTCACTCACACACCCGCACTCTCACTCACACACCCGCACTCTCACTCACACACTCGCACTCACACACCTGCACTCTCACTCACACACCCGCACTCTCACTCACACACCCGCACTCTCACTCACACACCCGCACTCTCACTCACACCCGCACTCTCACTCACACACCCGCACTCTCACTCACACACCTGTACTCTCACTCACACACCCGCACTCTCACTCACACACCCGCACTCTCACTCACACCCGCACTCTCACTCACACACCCGCTCTCTCACTCACACACCCGCACTCTCACTCACACACCTGTACTCTCACTCACACCCGCACTCTCACTCACACACCCGCACTCTCACTCACACACCGGCACTCTCACTCACACCCGCACTCTCTCTCACACACCCGCACTCTCACTCACACCCGCACTCTCACTCACACACCCGCACTCTCACTCACACACCCGCACTCTCACTCACACACTCGCACTCACACACCTGCACTCTCACTCACACACCCGCACTCTCACTCACACACCCGCACTCTCACTCACACACCTGCACTCTCACTCACACACCCGCACTCTCACTCACACCCGCACTCTCACTCACACCCGCACTCTCACTCACACACCCGCACTCTCTCTCACACACCCGCACTCTCACTCACACCCGCACTCTCACTCACACACCCGCACTCTCACTCACACACCCGCACTCTCACTCACACACTCGCACTCACACACCTGCACTCTCACTCACACACCCGCACTCTCACTGACACACCTGTACTCTCACTCACACACCCGCACTCGCACTCACACACCTGTACTCTCACTCACACACCCGTACTCTCACTCACACACCCGCACTCTCACTCACACACCCGCACTCTCACTCACACACCCGCACTCGCACTCACACACCTGTACTCTCACTCACACACCCGTACTCTCACTCACACACCCGCACTCTCACTCACACTCCCGCACTCTCACTCCCACCCGCACTCTCTCTCACACACCCGTACTCTCACTCACACACCCGCACTCTCACTCACACACCTGCACTCTCACTCACACACCCGCACTCTCACTCACACACCCGCACTCTCACTCACACACCTGCACTCTCACTCACACACCTGCACTCTCACTCACACACCCGCACTCTCACTCACACACCCGCACTCTCACTCACACACCCGCACTCTCACTCACACACCTGCGCTCTCACTCACACACCCGCACTCGCACTCTCACACCCGCACTCACACACCTGCACTCTCACTCACACACCCGCACTCTCACTCACACACCCGCACTCTCACTCACACACCCGCACTCTCACTCACACACCCGCACTCTCACTCACACACTCGCACTCACACACCTGCACTCTCACTCACACACTCGCACTCACACACCTGCACTCTCACTCACACACCCGCACTCTCACTCACACACCCGCACTCTCACTCACACACCCGCACTCTCACTCACACACCCGCACTCTCACTCACACACCCGCACTCTCACTCACACACCCGCACTCTCACTCACACTCCCGCACTCTCACTCACACACCCGCACTCTCACTCACACACCCGCACTCTCACTCACACACCTGTACTCTCACTCACACTCCCGCACTCTCACTCACACACCCGCACTCTCACTCACACACCCGCACTCTCACTCACACACCCGCGCTCTCACTCACACACCTGTACTCTCACTCACACACCCGCTCTCTCACTCTCACACCCGCTCTCTCACTCTCACGCACACCCGCACTCTCTCTCACACACCCGCACTCTCTCTCACACACCCGCACTCTCACTCACACACCCGCACTCTCACTCACACACCTGCACTCTCACTCACACACCTGCACTCTCACTCACACTCCCACACTCTCACTCACACACCCGCACTCTCACTCACACACCCGCACTCTCACTCTCACACCCGCTCTCTCACTCTCACGCACACCCGCACTCTCTCTCACACACCCGCACTCTCACTCACACACCCGCACTCTCACTCACACACCCGCACTCTCACTCACACTCCCACACTCTCACTCACACACCCGCACTCTCACTCACACACCCGCACTCTCACTCTCACTCCCGCTCTCTCACTCTCACGCACACCCGCACTCTCACTCACACACCTGCACTCTCACTCACACACCCGCACTCGCACTCACACACCCGCACTCTCACTCACACACCCGCGCTCTCACTCACACACCCGTACTCTCACTCACACACCCGCACTCTCACGCACACACCCGCACTCTCACTCACACACCCGCACTCTCACTCACACACCCGCACTCTCACTCACACCTGCACTCTCACTCACACACCCGCACTCTCACTCACACACCCGCACTCTCACTCACACACCCGCACTCTCACTCACACACCCGCACTCTCACTCACACACCCGCACTCTCACTCACACACCCGCACTCTCACTCACACACCCGCACTCTCACTCACACACCTGCACTCTCACTCACACCCGCACTCTCACTCACACACCCGCACTCTCACTCACACACCCGCACTCTCACTCACACACCTGTACTCTCACTCACACACCCGCACTCTCACTCACACACCCGCACTCTCACTCACACACCCGCACTCTCACTCACACACCTGCACTCTCACTCACACACCCGCACTCTCACTCACACACCTGTACTCTCACTCACACACCCGCACTCTCACTCACACACCCGCACTCTCACTCGCACCCCCGCACTCTCACTCACACCCGCTCTCTCACTCACACCCGCTCTCTCACTCTCACGCACACCCGCACTCTCACTCACACACCCGCCACTCTCACTCACACCCACTCTCTCACTCACACACCCGCACTCTCACTCACACCCGCTCTCTCACTCTCACGCACACCCGCACTTTCACTCACACACCCGCACTCTCACTCACACCCTCTCTCTCACTCTCACGCACACCCGCACTCTCACTCGCACACCCGCTCTCTCACTCTCACACCCGCTCTCTCACTCTCACGCACACCCGCACTCTCACTCACACACCCGCACTCTCACTCACACACCCGCACTCTCACTCACACACCCGCACTCTCACTCACACACCCGTACTCTCACTCACACCTGCACTCTCACTCGCACACCCGCTCTCTCACTCTCACACCCGCTCTCTCACTCTCACGCACACCCGCACTCTCACTCACACACCCGCACTCTCACTCACACACCCGCACTCTCACTCACACACCCGCACTCTCACTCACACACCCACTCTCACTCACACACCTGTACTCGCACTCACACACCCGCACTCGCACTCACACACCCGCACTCTCACTCACACACCCGTACTCTCACTCACACACCTGTACTCTCACTCACACCTGCACTCTCACTCACACACCCGCACTCTCACTCACACACCCGTACTCTCACTCACACACCCGTACTCTCACTCACACCTGCACTCTCACTCACACACCCGCACTCTCACTCACACACCCGCACTCTCACTCACACCCGCACTCTCACTCACACACCCGCACTCGCACTCACACACCCGCACTCGCACTCACACACCCGCACTCTCACTCACACACCCGCACTCTCACTCACACCCGCACTCTCACTCACAAACCCGCACTCTCACTCACACACCCGCACTCTCACTCACACACCTGCACTCTCACTCACACACCTGTACTCACACTCACTCACACACCCGCACTCGCACTCACACACCCGCACTCTCACTCACACACCCGCACTCTCACTCACACACCCGTACTCACACTCACTCACACACCCGCACTCGCACTCACACACCCGCACTCTCACTCACACACCCGCACTCTCACTCACACACCTGCACTCTCACTCACACACCCGCACTCTCACTCACACACCCGCACTCTCACTCACACCCGCACTCTCACTCACACACCCGCACTCTCACTCACACACCCGCACTCTCACGCACACACCCGCACTCTCACTCACACACCCGCACTCTCACTCACACACCCGCACTCTCACTCACACACCCGCACTCTCACTCACACACCTGCACTCTCACTCACACACCTGTACTCACACTCACTCACACACCCGCACTCGCACTCACACACCCGCACTCTCACTCACACACCCGCACTCTCACTCACACACCCGCACTCTCACTCACACACCCGCACTCTCACTCACACACCCGCACTCTCACTCACACACCCGCACTCTCACTCACACACCTGCACTCTCACTCACACCCGCACTCTCACTCACACACCCGCACTCTCACTCACACACCCGCACTCTCACTCGCACCCCCGCACTCTCACTCACACCCGCTCTCTCACTCACACCCGCTCTCTCACTCTCACGCACACCCGCACTCTCACTCACACACCCGCCACTCTCACTCACACCCACTCTCTCACTCACACACCCGCACTCTCACTCACACCCGCTCTCTCACTCTCACGCACACCCGCACTCTCACTCACACACCCGCACTCTCACTCACACCCGCTCTCTCACTCACGCACACCCGCACTCTCACTCGCACACCCGCTCTCTCACTCTCACACCCGCTCTCTCACTCTCACGCACACCCGCACTATCACTCACACACCCGCACTCTCACTCACACACCCGCACTCTCACTCACACACCCGCACTCTCACTCACACACCTGTACTCTCACTCACACCCGCACTCTCACTCACACACCCGCTCTCTCACTCTCACACCCGCTCTCTCACTCTCACACCCGCTCTCTCACTCTCACGCACACCCGCACTCTCACTCACACACCCGCACTCTCACTCACACACCCGCACTCTCACTCACACACCCGTACTCTCACTCACACACCTGTACTCTCACTCACACACCTGCACTCTCACTCACACACCCGCACTCTCACTCACACACCCGCACTCTCACTCACACACCCGCACTCTCACTCACACACCCGCACTCTCACTCACACACCCGCACTCTCACTCACACCCGCACTCTCACTCACACACCCGCACTCTCACTCACACACCCGCACTCGCACTCACACACCCGCACTCTCACTCACACACCTGTACTCTCACTCACACACCCGCACTCTCACTCTCACACCCGCACTCTCACTCACACACCCGCACTCTCACTCACACACCCGTACTCTCACTCACACACCCGCACTCTCACTCACACACCCGCACTCTCACTCACACACCCGCACTCTCACTCACACACCCGCACTCGCACTCACACACCCGCACTCTCACTCACACACCCGCACTCTCACTCACACACCCGCACTCTCTCTCACACACCCGCACTCTCACTCACACACCTGCACTCTCACTCACACACCTGCACTCTCACTCACACACCCGCACTCGCACTCACACACCTGTACTCTCACTCACACACCTGTACTCACTCTCACTCACACACCCGCACTCTCACTCACACACACGCACTCTCACTCACACTCCCACACTCTCACTCACACACCTGTACTCTCACTCACACACCTGCACTCTCACTCACACACCCGCACTCTCACTCACACACCCGCACTCTCACTCACACACCCGCACTCTCACTCACACACCCGCACTCTCACTCACACACCCGCACTCTCACTCACACCCGCACTCTCACTCACACACCTGTACTCTCACTCACACCCGCACTCTCACTCACACTCCCGCACTCTCACTCACACACCCGCACTCTCACTCACACACCCGCACTCTCACTCACACACCCGCACTCTCACTCACACACCCGCACTCTCACTCACACTCCCGCACTCTCACTCACACACCCGCACTCTCACTCACACTCCCGCACTCTCACTCACACACCTGTACTCTCACTCACACCCGCACTCTCACTCACACTCCCGCACTCTCACTCACACACCCGCACTCTCACTCACACACCCGCACTCGCACTCACACACCCGCACTCTCACTCAAACACCCGCACTCTCACTCACACACCCGCACTCTCACTCACACACCCGCACTCTCACTCACACACCCGCACTCTCACTCACACACCCGCACTCTCACTCACACACCCGTACTCTCACTCACACACCCGCACTCTCACTCACACACCCGCACTCTCACTCACACACCCGCACTCTCACTCACACACCCGCACTCTCACTCACACACCCGCACTCTCACTCACACACCCGCACTCTCACTCACACACCCGCACTCTCACTCACACACCCGCACTCTCACTCACACCCGTACTCTCACTCACACACCCGCACTCTCACTCACACACCCGCACTCTCACTCACACACCTGTACTCTCACTCACACACCCGCACTCTCTCTCACACACCTGTACTCTCACTCACACACCCGCACTCGCACTCACACACCCGCACTCTCACTCACACACCTGCACTCTCACTCACACACCTGCACTCTCACTCACACACCCGCACTCTCACTCACACACCTGCACTCTCACTCACACACCCGCACTCTCACTCACACACCCGCACTCTCACTCACACACCCGCACTCTCACTCACACACCCGCACTCTCACTCACACCCGCACTCTCACTCACACACCTGCACTCTCACTCACACCTGCACTCTCACTCACACACCCGCACTCTCACTCATACACCCGCACTCTCTCTCACACACCCGCACTCTCACTCACACACCTGCACTCTCACTCACACACCCGCACTCTCACTCATACACCCGCACTCCCTCTCACACACCCGCACTCTCACTCACACACCCGCACTCTCACTCACACACCCGCACTCTCACTCACACACCCGCACTCTCACTCACACACCCGCACTCTCACTCACACACCCGCACTCGCACTCACACACCCGCACTCTCACTCACACACCCGCACTCTCACTCACACACCCGCACTCTCACTCACACACCCGCACTCTCACTCACACACCCGCACTCTCACTCACACACCCGCACTCTCACTCACACACCCGCACTCTCACTCACACACCCGCACTCTCACTCGCACCCCCGCACTCTCACTCACACCCGCTCTCTCACTCACACCCGCTCTCTCACTCTCACGCACACCCGCACTCTCACTCACACCCACTCTCTCACTCACACACCCGCACTCTCACTCACACCCGCTCTCTCACTCTCACGCACACCCGCACTTTCACTCACACACCCGCACTCTCACTCACACCCGCACTCTCACTCGCACACCCGCTCTCTCACTCTCACACCCGCTCTCTCACTCTCACGCACACCCGCACTCTCACTCACACACCCGCACTCGCACTCACACACCCGCACTCGCACTCACACACCCGCACTCTCACTCACACACCCGTACTCTCACTCACACCTGCACTCTCACTCGCACACCCGCTCTCTCACTCTCACACCCGCTCTCTCACTCTCACGCACACCCGCACTCTCACTCACACACCCGCACTCTCACTCACACACCCGCACTCTCACTCACACACCCGCACTCTCACTCACACACCCGCACTCTCACTCACACACCCGCACTCTCACTCACACACCCGCACTCTCACTCACACACCCGCACTCTCACTCACACACCCGCACTCTCACTCACACACCCGCACTCGCACTCACACACCCGCACTCTCACTCACACACCCGTACTCTCACTCACACACCCGTACTCTCACTCACACCTGCACTCTCACTCACACACCCGCACTCTCACTCACACACCCGTACTCTCACTCACACACCCGTACTCTCACTCACACCTGCACTCTCACTCACACACCCGCACTCTCACTCACACACCCGCACTCTCACTCACACCCGCACTCTCACTCACACACCCGCACTCGCACTCACACACCCGCACTCGCACTCACACACCCGCACTCTCACTCACACACCCGCACTCTCACTCACACACCCGCACTCTCACTCACACCCGCACTCTCACTCACAAACCCGCACTCTCACTCACACACCCGCACTCTCACTCACACACCTGCACTCTCACTCACACACCTGTACTCACACTCACTCACACACCCGCACTCGCACTCACACACCCGCACTCTCACTCACACACCCGCACTCTCACTCACACACCCGTACTCACACTCACTCACACACCCGCACTCGCACTCACACACCCGCACTCTCACTCACACACCTGCACTCTCACTCACACACCCGCACTCTCACTCACACACCCGCACTCTCACTCACACCCGCACTCTCACTCACACACCCGCACTCTCACTCACACACCCGCACTCTCACGCACACACCCGCACTCTCACTCACACACCCGCACTCTCACTCACACACCCGCACTCTCACTCACACACCCGCACTCTCACTCACACACCCGCACTCTCACTCACACACCTGTACTCACACTCACTCACACACCCGCACTCGCACTCACACACCCGCACTCTCACTCACACACCCGCACTCTCACTCACACACCCGCACTCTCACTCACACACCCGCACTCTCACTCACACCCGCACTCTCACTCACACACCCGCACTCTCACTCACACACCCGCACTCTCACTCGCACCCCCGCACTCTCACTCACACCCGCTCTCTCACTCACACCCGCTCTCTCACTCTCACGCACACCCGCACTCTCACTCACACACCCGCCACTCTCACTCACACCCACTCTCTCACTCACACACCCGCACTCTCACTCACACCCGCTCTCTCACTCTCACGCACACCCGCACTCTCACTCACACACCCGCACTCTCACTCACACCCGCTGTCTCACTCTCACGCACACCCGCACTCTCACTCACACACCCGCACTCTCACTCACACACCCGCACTCTCACTCACACACCCGCACTCTCACTCACACACCTGTACTCTCACTCACACCCGCACTCTCACTCACACACCCGCTCTCTCACTCTCACACCCGCTCTCTCACTCTCACGCACACCCGCACTCTCACTCACACACCCGCACTCTCACTCACACACCCGCACTCTCACTCACACACCTGCACTCTCACTCACACACCTGTACTCTCACTCACACCTGCACTCTCACTCACACACCTGCACTCTCACTCACACACCCGCACTCTCACTCACACACCCGCACTCTCACTCACACACCCGCACTCTCACTCTCACTCCCGCACTCTCACTCACACACCTGCACTCTCACTCACACACCCGCTCTCGCACTCACACACCTGCACTCTCACTCACACACCCGCACTCTCACTCACACTCCCACACTCTCACTCACACACCTGTACTCTCACTCACACACCTGCACTCTCACTCACACACCCGCACTCTCACTCACACCCGCTCTCTCACTCTCACGCACACCCGCACTCTCACTCACACACCCGCACTCTCACTCACACACCCGCACTCTCACTCACACACCTGTACTCTCACTCACACACCCGCACTCTCACTCACACACCCGCACTCTCACTCACACACCCGCACTCTCACTCACACACCCGCACTCTCACTCACACCCGCACTCTCACTCACACACCTGTACTCTCACTCACACCCGCACTCTCACTCACACTCCCGCACTCTCACTCACACACCCGCACTCTCACTCACACACCCGCACTCTCACTCACACACCCGCACTCTCACTCACACACCCGCACTCTCACTCACACACCTGTACTCTCATTCACACACCCGCACTCGCACTCACACACCCGCACTCTCACTCACACACCTGCACTCTCACTCACACACCTGCACTCTCACTCACACACCCGCACTCTCACTCACACACCCACTCTCACTCACACACCCGCACTCTCTCTCACACACCTGCACTCTCACTCACACCTGCACTCTCACTCACACACCCGCACTCTCTCTCACACACCCGCACTCTCACTCACACCTGCACTCTCACTCACACACCCGCACTCTCACTCATACACCCGCACTCTCTCTCACACACCCGCACTCTCTCTCACACACCTGCACTCTCTCTCACACACCTGCACTCTCACTCACACACCCGCACTCTCACTCACACACCCGCACTCTCACTCATACACCCGCACTCTCTCTCACACACCCGCACTCTCACTCACACCTGCACTCTCACTCACACACCCGCACTCTCACTCATACACCCGCACTCTCTCTCACACACCCGCACTCTCACTCACACACCCGCACTCTCACTCACACACCTGCACTCTCACTCACACACCCGCACTCTCACTCACACACCCGCACTCTCACTCACACACCCGCACTCGCACTCACACACCCGCACTCTCACTCACACACCCGCACTCTCACTCACACACCCGCACTCTCACTCACACACCCGCACTCTCACTCACACACCCGCACTCTCACTCACACACCCGCACTCGCACTCACACACCCGCACTCTCACTCACACACCCGCACTCTCTCTCACACTCCCACACTCTCACTCACACACCCGCACTCGCACTCACACACCTGCACTCTCACTCACACACCCGCACTCTCACTCACACACCCGCACTCTCACTCACACACCTGCACTCTCACTCACACACCTGTACTCTCACTCACTCACACACACGCACTCTCACTCACACCCGCTCTCTCACTCTCACGCACACCCGCACTCTCTCTCACACACCCGCACTCTCACTCACACACCTGCACTCTCACTCACACACCTGTACTCTCACTCACTCACACACCCGCACTCTCACTCACACACCCGCACTCGCACTCTCACACCCGCACTCTCACTCACACACCCGCACTCTCTCTCACACACCCGCACTCTCACTCACACACCCGCACTCTCTCTCGCACACCCGCACTCTCACTCGCACACCCGCACTCTCACTCGCACACCCGCACTCTCACACCCGCACTCGCACTCACACACCCGCACTCTCTCTCACACACCCGCACTCTCACTCACACCCGCACTCTCACTCACACACCTGCACTCTCACTCACACTCCCACACTCTCACTCACACACCCGCACTCTCACTCACACACCCGCACTCTCACTCACACACCCGCACTCTCACTCACACACCCGCACTCTCACTCACACACCCGCACTCTCACTCACACACCCGCACTCTCACTCACACACCTGCACTCTCTCTCACACACCCGCACTCTCACTCACACTCCCACACTCTCACTCACACACCCGCACTCTCACTCACACACCCGCACTCTCACTCACACACCTGCACTCTCTCTCACACACCCGCACTCTCACTCACACTCCCGCACTCTCACTCACACACCCGCACTCTCACTCACACACCCGCACTCTCACTCACACACCTGCACTCTCTCTCACACACCCGCACTCTCACTCACACACCTGCACTCTCACTCACACACCCGCACTCTCACTCAAACACCCGCACTCTCACTCACACTCCCACACTCTCACTCACACACCCGCACTCTCACTCACACACCCGCACTCTCACTCACACACCCGCACTCTCACTCACACACCTGTACTCTCACTCACTCACACACACGCACTCTCACTCACACCCGCTCTCTCACTCTCACGCACACCCGCACTCTCACTCACACACCTGCACTCTCACTCACAAACCCGCACTCTCACTCACACACCCGCACTCTCACTCACACACCCGCACTCTCACTCACACACCTGCACTCTCACTCACAAACCCGCACTCTCACTCACACACCCGCACTCTCACTCACACACCCGTACTCTCACTCACACACCCGCACTCTCACTCGCACACCCGCACTCTCACTCACACACCCGCACTCTCACTCACACACCCGCACTCTCACTCACACACCCGTACTCTCACTCACACACCTGTACTCTCACTCACACCCGCACTCTCACTCACACACCCGCACTCTCACTCACACACCCGCACTCTCACTCACACACCCGCACTCTCACTCACACACCCGCACTCGCACTCACACACCTGTACTCTCACTCACACACCCGCACTCTCACTCACACACCCGCACTCTCACTCACACACCTGTACTCTCACTCACACACCTGTACTCTCACTCACACACCTGCACTCTCACTCACACACCCGCACTCTCACTCACACACCCGCACTCTCACTCACACCCGCTCTCACTCTCACGCACACCCGCACTCTCACTCACACACCCGCACTCTCACTCACACACCCGCACTCTCACTCACACACCTGCACTCTCACTCGCACACCTGCACTCTCACTCACACCCGCACTCTCACTCACACACCCGCACTCTCACTCACACACCCGCACTCTCACTCACACCCGCTCTCACTCTCACGCACACCCGCACTCTCACTCACACACCCGCACTCTCACTCACACACCTGCACTCTCACTCACACACCCGCACTCTCACTAACACACCCGCACTTTCACTCACACACCCGCACTCTCACTCACACACCCGCACTCTCACTCACCCACCTGCACTCTCACTCACACACCCACTCTCTCACTCTCACGCACACCCGCACTCTCACTCACACACCCGCGCTCTCACTCACACACCCGCACTCTCACGCACACACCCGCACTCTCACTCACACCTGCACTCTCACTCACACACCTGTACTCTCACTCACACACCTGCACTCTCACTCACACCCGCACTCTCACTCTCACACCCGCTCTCTCACTCTCACTCACACACCCGCACTCTCACTCACACACCTGCACTCTCACTCACACACCCGCACTCTCACTCACACACCCGCACTCTCACTCACACACCCGCACTCTCACTCACACACCCGCACTCTCACTCACACACCCGCACTCTCACTCACACACCTGTACTCTCACTCACACACCCGCACTCTCACTCACACACCCGCACTCTCACTCACACACCTGCACTCTCACTCACACACCCGCACTCTCACTCACACACCCGCACTCTCACTCACACCCCCGCAGTCTCACTCACACACCCGCACTCTCACTCACACACCTGCACTCTCACTCACACCCGCTCTCACTCTCACGCACACCCGCACTCTCACTCACACACCCACACTCGCACTCACACACCCGCACTCTCACTCACACACCTGCACTCTCACTCACACCCGCACTCTCACTCACACACCTGCACTCTCACTCACACCCGCACTCTCACTCACACACCCGCACTCTCACTCACACCCGCACTCTCACTCACACACCCGCACTCTCACTCACACACCTGCACTCTCACTCACACCCGCACTCTCACTCACACACCCGCACTCTCACTCACACACCCGCACTCTCACTCACACACCCGCACTCGCACTCACACACCTGCACTCTCACTCACACACCCGCACTCTCACTCACACACCCGCACTCTCACTCACACCCCCGCAGTCTCACTCACACACCCGCACTCTCACTCACACACCTGCACTCTCACTCACACCCGCTCTCACTCTCACGCACACCCGCACTCTCACTCACACACCCACACTCGCACTCACACACCCGCACTCTCACTCACACACCTGCACTCTCACTCACACCCGCACTCTCACTCACACACCTGCACTCTCACTCACACCCGCACTCTCACTCACACACCCGCACTCTCACTCACACCCGCACTCTCACTCACACACCCGCACTCTCACTCACACACCTGCACTCTCACTCACACCCGCACTCTCACTCACACACCCGCACTCTCACTCACACACCCGCACTCTCACTCACACACCCGCACTCGCACTCACACACCCGCACTCTCACTCACACACCCGCACTCTCACTCACACACCTGCACTCTCACTCACACCCGCACTCTCACTCACACACCCGCACTCTCACTCACACACCCGCACTCTCACTCACACACCCGCACTCTCACTCACACACCTGCACTCTCACTCACACACCCGCACTCTCACTCACACCCGCACTCTCACTCACACACCCGCACTCTCACTCACACACCCGCTCTCTCACTCACACACCCGCACTCTCACTCACACACCTGTACTCTCACTCACACCCGCACTCTCACTCACACACCCGCACTCTCACTCACACACCTGCACTCTCGCTCACACCCGCACTCTCTCTCACACACCCGCACTCTCACTCACACCCGCACTCTCACTCACACACCCGCACTCTCACTCACACACCCGCACTCTCACTCACACACTCGCACTCACACACCTGCACTCTCACTCACACACCCGCACTCTCACTCACACACCCGCACTCTCACTCACACACCCGCACTCTCACTCACACCCGCACTCTCACTCACACCCGCACTCTCACTCACACACCCGCACTCTCTCTCACACACCCGCACTCTCACTCACACCCGCACTCTCACTCACACACCCGCACTCTCACTCACACACCCGCACTCTCACTCACACACTCGCACTCACACACCTGCACTCTCACTCACACACCCGCACTCTCACTCACACACCCGCACTCTCACTCACACACCCGCACTCTCACTCACACCCGCACTCTCACTCACACACCCGCACTCTCACTCACACACCTGTACTCTCACTCACACACCCGCACTCTCACTCACACACCCGCACTCTCACTCACACCCGCACTCTCACTCACACACCCGCTCTCTCACTCACACACCCGCACTCTCACTCACACACCTGTACTCTCACTCACACCCGCACTCTCACTCACACACCCGCACTCTCACTCACACACCTGCACTCTCACTCACACCCGCACTCTCTCTCACACACCCGCACTCTCACTCACACCCGCACTCTCACTCACACACCCGCACTCTCACTCACACACCCGCACTCTCACTCACACACTCGCACTCACACACCTGCACTCTCACTCACACACCCGCACTCTCACTCACACACCCGCACTCTCACTCACACACCTGCACTCTCACTCACACACCCGCACTCTCACTCACACCCGCACTCTCACTCACACCCGCACTCTCACTCACACACCCGCACTCTCTCTCACACACCCGCACTCTCACTCACACCCGCACTCTCACTCACACACCCGCACTCTCACTCACACACCCGCACTCTCACTCACACACTCGCACTCACACACCTGCACTCTCACTCACACACCCGCACTCTCACTCACACACCTGTACTCTCACTCACACACCCGCACTCGCACTCACACACCCGTACTCTCACTCACACACCCGCACTCTCACTCACACACCCGCACTCTCACTCACACACCCGCACTCGCACTCACACACCTGTACTCTCACTCACACACCTGTACTCTCACTCACACACCCGCACTCTCACTCACACTCCCGCACTCTCACTCCCACCCGCACTCTCTCTCACACACCCGTACTCTCACTCACACACCCGCACTCTCACTCACACACCTGCACTCTCACTCACACACCCGCACTCTCACTCACACACCCGCACTCTCACTCACACACCTGCACTCTCACTCACACACCTGCACTCTCACTCACACACCCGCACTCTCACTCACACACCCGCACTCTCACTCACACACCCGCACTCTCACTCACACACCTGCGCTCTCACTCACACACCCGCACTCGCACTCTCACACCCGCACTCACACACCTGCACTCTCACTCACACACCCGCACTCTCACTCACACACCCGCACTCTCACTCACACACCCGCACTCTCACTCACACACCCGCACTCTCACTCACACACTCGCACTCACACACCTGCACTCTCACTCACACACTCGCACTCACACACCTGCACTCTCACTCACACACCCGCACTCTCACTCACACACCCGCACTCTCACTCACACACCCGCACTCTCACTCACACACCCGCACTCTCACTCACACACCCGCACTCTCACTCACACACCCGCACTCTCACTCACACTCCCGCACTCTCACTCACACACCCGCACTCTCACTCACACACCCGCACTCTCACTCACACACCTGTACTCTCACTCACACTCCCGCACTCTCACTCACACACCCGCACTCTCACTCACACACCCGCACTCTCACTCACACACCCGCGCTCTCACTCACACACCTGTACTCTCACTCACACACCCGCTCTCTCACTCTCACACCCGCTCTCTCACTCTCACGCACACCCGCACTCTCTCTCACACACCCGCACTCTCTCTCACACACCCGCACTCTCACTCACACACCCGCACTCTCACTCACACACCTGCACTCTCACTCACACACCTGCACTCTCACTCACACTCCCACACTCTCACTCACACACCCGCACTCTCACTCACACACCCGCACTCTCACTCTCACACCCGCTCTCTCACTCTCACGCACACCCGCACTCTCTCTCACACACCCGCACTCTCACTCACACACCCGCACTCTCACTCACACACCCGCACTCTCACTCACACTCCCACACTCTCACTCACACACCCGCACTCTCACTCACACACCCGCACTCTCACTCTCACTCCCGCTCTCTCACTCTCACGCACACCCGCACTCTCACTCACACACCTGCACTCTCACTCACACACCCGCACTCGCACTCACACACCCGCACTCTCACTCACACACCCGCGCTCTCACTCACACACCCGTACTCTCACTCACACACCCGCACTCTCACGCACACACCCGCACTCTCACTCACACACCCGCACTCTCACTCACACACCCGCACTCTCACTCACACCTGCACTCTCACTCACACACCCGCACTCTCACTCACACACCCGCACTCTCACTCACACACCCGCACTCTCACTCACACACCCGCACTCTCACTCACACACCCGCACTCTCACTCACACACCCGCACTCTCACTCACACACCTGCACTCTCACTCACACCCGCACTCTCACTCACACACCCGCACTCTCACTCACACACCCGCACTCTCACTCACACACCCGCACTCGCACTCACACACCCGCACTCTCACTCACACACCCGCACTCTCACTCACACCCGCACTCTCACTCACACACCCGCACTCTCACTCACACACCCGCACTCTCACTCACACACCTGCACTCTCACTCACACACCCGCACTCTCACTCACACACCCGCACTCTCACTCACACCTGCACTCTCTCTCACACACCCGCACTCTCACTCACACACCTGCACTCTCACTCACACACCCGCACTCTCACTCACACACCCGCACTCTCACTCACACACTCGCACTCACACACCTGCACTCTCACTCACACACCCGCACTCTCACTCACACACCTGCACTCTCACTCACACACCTGTACTCTCACTCACACACCTGCACTCTCACTCACACACCCGCACTCTCACGCACACACCCGCACTCTCACTCACACACCCGCACTCTCACTCACACCTGCACTCTCACTCACACACCCGCACTCTCACTCACACACCCGCACTCTCACTCACACACCCGCACTCTCACTCACACACCCGCACTCTCACTCACACACCCGCACTCTCACTCACACACCCGCACTCTCACTCACACACCCGCACTCTCACTCACACACCCGCACTCTCACTCACACACCCGCACTCTCACTCACACACCCGCACTCTCACTCACACACCCGCACTCTCACTCACACACCCGCACTCTCACTCACACACCCGCACTCTCACTCACACCTGCACTCTCACTCACACACCTGCACTCTCACTCACACACCCGCACTCTCACTCACACACCCGCACTCTCACTCACACACCCGCACTCTCACTCACACACCCGCACTCTCACTCACACACCCGCACTCTCACTCACACACCCGCACTCTCACTCACACACCCGCACTCTCACTCACACACCCGCACTCTCACTCACACACCTGTACTCACACTCACTCACACACCCGCACTCGCACTCACACACCCGCACTCTCACTCACACACCCGCACTCTCACTCACACACCCGCACTCTCACTCACACACCCGCACTCTCACTCACACACCTGCACTCTCACTCACACCCGCACTCTCACTCACACACCCGCACTCTCACTCACACCTGCACTCTCACTCACACACCTGCACTCTCACTCACACACCTGCACTCTCACTCACACCCGCACTCTCACTCACACACCCGCACTCTCACTCACACACCCGCACTCTCACTCACACACCCGCACTCTCACTCACACACCCGCACTCTCACTCACACACCCGCACTCTCACTCACACACCCGCACTCTCACTCACACACCCGCACTCTCACTCACACACCCGCACTCTCACTCACACACCCGCACTCTCACTCACACACCCGCACTCTCACTCACACACCCGCACTCTCACTCACACACCCGCACTCTCACTCACACACCCGCACTCTCACTCACACACCCGCACTCTCACTCACACACCCGCACTCTCACTCACACACCCGCACTCTCACTCACACACCCGCACTCTCACTCACACACCCGCACTCTCACTCACACCTGCACTCTCACTCACACACCCGCACTCTCACTCACACACCCGCACTCTCACTCACACACCCGCACTCTCACTCACACACCCGCACTCTCACTCACACACCCGCACTCTCACTCACACACCCGCACTCTCACTCACACACCCGCACTCTCACTCACACCCGCACTCTCACTCACACACCCGCACTCTCACTCACACCCCCGCACTCTCACTCACACACCTGCACTCTCACTCACACACCTGCACTCTCACTCACACCCGCACTCTCACTCACACACCCGCACTCTCACTCACACCTGCACTCTCTCTCACACACCCGCACTCTCACACCCGCTCTCTCACTCTCACTCACACACCTGCACTCTCACTCACACACCTGCACTCTCACTCACACACCCGCACTCTCACTCACACACCCGCACTCTCACTCACACACCCGCACTCTCACTCACACCCGCACTCTCACTCACACACCCGCACTCTCACTCACACACCCGCACTCTCACTCACACCCGCACTCTCACTCACACACCTGCACTCTCACTCACACACCTGTACTCTCACTCACACACCTGCACTCTCACTCACACACCTGCACTCTCACTCACACACCCGCACTCTCACTCACACACCCGCACTCTCACTCACACCCGCACTCTCACTCACACACCTGCACTCTCACTCACACACCTGTACTCTCACTCACACACCCGCACTCTCACTCACACACCCGCACTCTCACTCACACACCCGCACTCGCACTCACACACCCGCACTCTCACTCACACACCCGCACTCTCACTCACACACCTGTACTCTCACTCACACACCCGCACTCTCACTCACACACCCGCACTCTCACTCACACACCCGCACTCTCACTCACACACCTGCACTCTCACTCACACACCCGCACTCTCACTCACACACCTGCACTCTCACTCACACACCCGCACTCTCACTCACACACCCGCACTCTCTCTCACACACCCGCACTCTCACTCACACACCCGTACTCTCACTCACACACCTGCACTCTCACTCACACACCCGCACTCTCACTCACACACCCGCACTCTCACTCACACACCCGCACTCTCACTCACACACCCGCACTCTCACTCACACCCGCACTCTCACTCACACACCCGCACTCTCACTCACACCCCCGCACTCTCACTCACACCCCCGCACTCTCACACACACACCCGCACTCTCACTCACACACCTGCACTCTCACTCACACACCTGTACTCTCACTCACACACCTGTACTCTCACTCACACACCCGCACTCTCACTCACACCTGCACTCTCACTCACACACCGGCACTCTCACTCACACACCTGCACTCTCACTCACACACCCGCACTCTCACTCACACACCCGCACTCTCACTCACACACCTGTACTCTCACTCACACACCCGCACTCTCACTCACACCCGCACTCTCACTCACACACCGGCACTCTCACTCACACACCTGCACTCTCACTCACACACCCGCACTCTCACTCACACACCCGCACTCTCACTCACACCCGCACTCTCACTCACACACCCGCACTCTCACTCACACACCCGCACTCTCACTCACACCCGCACTCTCACTCACACACCTGCACTCTCACTCACACACCCGCACTCTCACTCACACACCCGCACTCTCACTCACACCCGCACTCTCACTCACACACCCGCACTCTCACTCACACACCTGTACTCTCACTCACACACCTGCACTCTCACTCACACACCTGCACTCTCACTCACACACCCGCACTCTCACTCACACACCCGCACTCTCACTCACACACCCGCACTCTCACTCACACCCGCACTCTCACTCACACCTGCACTCTCACTCACACACCTGCACTCTCACTCACACCCGCACTCTCACTCACACACCCGCACTCTCACTCACACACCCGCACTCTCACTCACACACCCGCACTCTCACTCACACACCCGCACTCTCACTCACACCCGCACTCTCACTCACACACCCGCACTCTCACTCACACCCGCACTCTCACTCACACACCCGCACTCTCACTCACACCCGCACTCTCACTCACACACCCGCACTCTCACTCACACACCTGTACTCTCACTCACACACCTGCACTCTCACTCACACACCTGCACTCTCACTCACACACCCGCACTCTCACTCACACACCCGCACTCTCACTCACACACCCGCACTCTCACTCACACACCCGCACTCTCACTCACACACCCGCACTCTCACTCACACCCGCACTCTCACTCACACCTGCACTCTCACTCACACACCTGCACTCTCACTCACACCCGCACTCTCACTCACACACCCGCACTCTCACTCACACACCCGCACTCTCACTCACACACCCGCACTCTCACTCACACACCCGCACTCTCACTCACACCTGCACTCTCACTCACACACCTGCACTCTCACTCACACCCGCACTCTCACTCACACACCCGTACTCTCACTCACACACCCGCACTCTCACTCACACACCCGCACTCTCACTCACACACCTGCACTCTCACTCACACACCCGCACTCTCACGCACACACCCGCACTCTCACTCACACCCGCACTCTCACTCACACACCCGCACTCTCACTCACACCTGCACTCTCACTCACACACCTGTACTCTCACTCACACACCCGCACTCTCACTCACACACCGGCACTCTCACTCACACACCTGCACTCTCACTCACACACCCGCACTCTCACTCACACACCCGCACTCTCACTCACACCCGCACTCTCACTCACACACCTGCACTCTCACTCACACACCCGCACTCTCACTCACACACCTGCACTCTCACTCACACACCCGCACTCTCACTCACACACCCGCACTCTCACTCACACACCCGCACTCTCACTCACACACCTGCACTCTCACTCACACACCCGCACTCTCACTCACACCTGTACTCTCACTCACACACCCGCACTCTCACTCACACACCCGCACTCTCACTCACACACCTGCACTCTCACTCACACACCCGCACTCTCACTCACACACCCGCACTCTCACTCACACCCGCACTCTCACTCACACACCTGCACTCTCACTCACACACCCGCACTCTCACTCACACCCGCACTCTCACTCACACACCCGCACTCTCACTCACACACCTGCACTCTCACTCACACACCCGCACTCTCACTCACACACCTGCACTCTCACTCACACACCCGCACTCTCACTCACACACCCGCACTCTCACTCACACACCTGCACTCTCACTCACTCACACACCCGCACTCTCACTCACACACCCGCACTCGCACTCTCACACCCGCACTCACACACCCGTACTCTCACTCACACACCCGCACTCTCACTCACACACCCGCACTCTCACTCACACACCCGCACTCTCACTCACACACTCGCACTCACACACCTGCACTCTCTCTCACACTCCTGCACTCTCACTCACACACCTGCACTCTCACTCACACACCCGCACTCTCACTCTCACACCCGCACTCGCACTCACACACCTGCACTCTCACTCACACACCCGCACTCTCACTCACACACTCGCACTCACACACCCGCACTCTCACTCACACACTCGCACTCACACACCCGCACTCTCACTCACACACCCGCACTCGCAATCACACACCCGCGCTCTCACTCACACACCCGCACTCTCACTCACACTCCCGCACTCTCACTCACACACCTGCACTCTCTCTCACACACCCGCACTCTCACTCACACACCCGCACTCTCACTCACACACCCGCACTCTCACTCACACACCCGCACTCTCACTCACACACCCGCACTCTCACTCACACACCCGCACTCGCACTCACACTCCCGCACTCTCACTCACACACCCGCACTCACACACCCGCACTCTCACTCACACACCCGCACTCTCACTCACACACCCGCACTCTCACTCACACACCCGCACTCTCACTCACACACCCGCACTCTCACTCACACACCCGCACTCTCACTCACACACCCGCACTCTCACTCACACACCCGCACTCTCACTCACACACCCGCACTCTCACTCACACACCCGCACTCTCACTCACACACCCGCACTCGCACTCACACTCCCGCACTCTCACTCACACACCCGCACTCTCACTCACACACCCGCACTCTCACTCTCACACCCGCACTCTCACTCACACACCCGCACTCTCACTCACACACCCGCACTCTCACTCACACACCCGCACTCTCACTCACACACCCGCACTCTCACTCACACACTCGCACTCTCACTCACACACTCGCACTCACACACCCGCACTCTCACTCACACACCTGCACTCGCACTCACACACCCGCACTCTCACTCACACACCCGCACTCGCACTCACACACCCGCACTCTCACTCACACACCCGCACTCTCACTCACACCCGCACTCTCACTCACACACCCGCACTCTCACTCACACACCCGCACTCTCACTCACACACCTGCACTCTCACTCACACACCCGCACTCTCACTCACACACCCGCACTCTCACTCACACCTGCACTCTCTCTCACACACCCGCACTCTCACTCACACACCTGCACTCTCACTCACACACCCGCACTCTCACTCACACACCCGCACTCTCACTCACACACTCGCACTCACACACCTGCACTCTCACTCACACACCCGCACTCTCACTCACACACCTGCACTCTCACTCACACACCTGTACTCTCACTCACACACCCGCACTCTCACTCACACACCTGTACTCTCACTCACACCTGCACTCTCACTCACACACCCGCACTCTCACTCACACACCCGCACTCTCACTCACACACCCGCACTCTCACTCACACACCCGCACTCTCACTCACACACCCGCACTCTCACTCACACACCCGCACTCTCACTCACACACCCGCACTCTCACTCACACACCCGCACTCTCACTCACACACCCGCACTCTCACTCACACACCCGCACTCTCACTCACACACCCGCACTCTCACTCACACACCCGCACTCTCACTCACACCTGCACTCTCACTCACACACCTGCACTCTCACTCACACACCCGCACTCTCACTCACACACCCGCACTCTCACTCACACACCCGCACTCTCACTCACACACCCGCACTCTCACTCACACACCCGCACTCTCACTCACACACCCGCACTCTCACTCACACACCCGCACTCTCACTCACACACCCGCACTCTCACTCACACACCTGTACTCACACTCACTCACACACCCGCACTCGCACTCACACACCCGCACTCTCACTCACACACCCGCACTCTCACTCACACACCCGCACTCTCACTCACACACCCGCACTCTCACTCACACACCTGCACTCTCACTCACACCCGCACTCTCACTCACACACCCGCACTCTCACTCACACCTGCACTCTCACTCACACACCTGCACTCTCACTCACACACCTGCACTCTCACTCACACCCGCACTCTCACTCACACACCCGCACTCTCACTCACACACCCGCACTCTCACTCACACACCCGCACTCTCACTCACACACCCGCACTCTCACTCACACACCCGCACTCTCACTCACACACCCGCACTCTCACTCACACACCCGCACTCTCACTCACACACCCGCACTCTCACTCACACACCCGCACTCTCACTCACACACCCGCACTCTCACTCACACACCCGCACTCTCACTCACACACCCGCACTCTCACTCACACACCCGCACTCTCACTCACACACCCGCACTCTCACTCACACACCCGCACTCTCACTCACACACCCGCACTCTCACTCACACACCCGCACTCTCACTCACACACCCGCACTCTCACTCACACCTGCACTCTCACTCACACACCCGCACTCTCACTCACACACCCGCACTCTCACTCACACACCCGCACTCTCACTCACACACCCGCACTCTCACTCACACACCCGCACTCTCACTCACACACCCGCACTCTCACTCACACACCCGCACTCTCACTCACACCCGCACTCTCACTCACACACCCGCACTCTCACTCACACCCCCGCACTCTCACTCACACACCTGCACTCTCACTCACACACCTGCACTCTCACTCACACCCGCACTCTCACTCACACACCCGCACTCTCACTCACACCTGCACTCTCTCTCACACACCCGCACTCTCACACCCGCTCTCTCACTCTCACTCACACACCTGCACTCTCACTCACACACCTGCACTCTCACTCACACACCCGCACTCTCACTCACACACCCGCACTCTCACTCACACACCCGCACTCTCACTCACACCCGCACTCTCACTCACACACCCGCACTCTCACTCACACACCCGCACTCTCACTCACACCCGCACTCTCACTCACACACCTGCACTCTCACTCACACACCTGTACTCTCACTCACACACCTGCACTCTCACTCACACACCTGCACTCTCACTCACACCCGCACTCTCACTCACACACCCGCACTCTCACTCACACACCCGCACTCTCACTCACACCCGCACTCTCACTCACACACCTGCACTCTCACTCACACACCTGTACTCTCACTCACACACCCGCACTCTCACTCACACACCCGCACTCTCACTCACACACCCGCACTCGCACTCACACACCCGCACTCTCACTCACACACCCGCACTCTCACTCACACACCTGTACTCTCACTCACACACCCGCACTCTCACTCACACACCCGCACTCTCACTCACACACCCGCACTCTCACTCACACACCTGCACTCTCACTCACACACCCGCACTCTCACTCACACACCTGCACTCTCACTCACACACCCGCACTCTCACTCACACACCCGCACTCTCTCTCACACACCCGCACTCTCACTCACACACCCGTACTCTCACTCACACACCTGCACTCTCACTCACACACCCGCACTCTCACTCACACACCCGCACTCTCACTCACACACCCGCACTCTCACTCACACACCCGCACTCTCACTCACACCCGCACTCTCACTCACACACCCGCACTCTCACTCACACCCCCGCACTCTCACTCACACCCCCGCACTCTCACACACACACCCGCACTCTCACTCACACACCTGCACTCTCACTCACACACCTGTACTCTCACTCACACACCTGTACTCTCACTCACACACCCGCACTCTCACTCACACCTGCACTCTCACTCACACACCGGCACTCTCACTCACACACCTGCACTCTCACTCACACACCCGCACTCTCACTCACACACCCGCACTCTCACTCACACACCTGTACTCTCACTCACACACCCGCACTCTCACTCACACCCGCACTCTCACTCACACACCGGCACTCTCACTCACACACCTGCACTCTCACTCACACACCCGCACTCTCACTCACACACCCGCACTCTCACTCACACCCGCACTCTCACTCACACACCCGCACTCTCACTCACACACCCGCACTCTCACTCACACCCGCACTCTCACTCACACACCTGCACTCTCACTCACACACCCGCACTCTCACTCACACACCCGCACTCTCACTCACACCCGCACTCTCACTCACACACCCGCACTCTCACTCACACACCTGTACTCTCACTCACACACCTGCACTCTCACTCACACACCTGCACTCTCACTCACACACCCGCACTCTCACTCACACACCCGCACTCTCACTCACACACCCGCACTCTCACTCACACCCGCACTCTCACTCACACCTGCACTCTCACTCACACACCTGCACTCTCACTCACACCCGCACTCTCACTCACACACCCGCACTCTCACTCACACACCCGCACTCTCACTCACACACCCGCACTCTCACTCACACACCCGCACTCTCACTCACACCCGCACTCTCACTCACACACCCGCACTCTCACTCACACCCGCACTCTCACTCACACACCCGCACTCTCACTCACACCCGCACTCTCACTCACACACCCGCACTCTCACTCACACACCTGTACTCTCACTCACACACCTGCACTCTCACTCACACACCTGCACTCTCACTCACACACCCGCACTCTCACTCACACACCCGCACTCTCACTCACACACCCGCACTCTCACTCACACACCCGCACTCTCACTCACACACCCGCACTCTCACTCACACCCGCACTCTCACTCACACCTGCACTCTCACTCACACACCTGCACTCTCACTCACACCCGCACTCTCACTCACACACCCGCACTCTCACTCACACACCCGCACTCTCACTCACACACCCGCACTCTCACTCACACACCCGCACTCTCACTCACACCCGCACTCTCACTCACACCTGCACTCTCACTCACACACCTGCACTCTCACTCACACCCGCACTCTCACTCACACACCCGTACTCTCACTCACACACCCGCACTCTCACTCACACACCCGCACTCTCACTCACACACCTGCACTCTCACTCACACACCCGCACTCTCACTCACACCCGCACTCTCACTCACACACCCGCACTCTCACTCACACCTGCACTCTCACTCACACACCTGTACTCTCACTCACACACCCGCACTCTCACTCACACACCGGCACTCTCACTCACACACCTGCACTCTCACTCACACACCCGCACTCTCACTCACACACCCGCACTCTCACTCACACCCGCACTCTCACTCACACACCTGCACTCTCACTCACACACCCGCACTCTCACTCACACCTGTACTCTCACTCACACACCCGCACTCTCACTCACACACCCGCACTCTCACTCACACACCTGCACTCTCACTCACACACCCGCACTCTCACTCACACCTGTACTCTCACTCACACACCCGCACTCTCACTCACACACCCGCACTCTCACTCACACACCTGCACTCTCACTCACACACCCGCACTCTCACTCACACACCCGCACTCTCACTCACACCCGCACTCTCACTCACACACCTGCACTCTCACTCACACACCCGCACTCTCACTCACACCCGCACTCTCACTCACACACCCGCACTCTCACTCACACACCTGCACTCTCACTCACACACCCGCACTCTCACTCACACACCTGCACTCTCACTCACACACCCGCACTCTCACTCACACACCCGCACTCTCACTCACACACCTGCACTCTCACTCACTCACACACCCGCACTCTCACTCACACACCCGCACTCGCACTCTCACACCCGCACTCACACACCCGTACTCTCACTCACACACCCGCACTCTCACTCACACACCCGCACTCTCACTCACACACCCGCACTCTCACTCACACACTCGCACTCACACACCTGCACTCTCTCTCACACTCCTGCACTCTCACTCACACACCTGCACTCTCACTCACACACCCGCACTCTCACTCTCACACCCGCACTCGCACTCACACACCTGCACTCTCACTCACACACCCGCACTCTCACTCACACACTCGCACTCACACACCCGCACTCTCACTCACACACTCGCACTCACACACCCGCACTCTCACTCACACACCCGCACTCGCAATCACACACCCGCGCTCTCACTCACACACCCGCACTCTCACTCACACTCCCGCACTCTCACTCACACACCTGCACTCTCTCTCACACACCCGCACTCTCACTCACACACCCGCACTCTCACTCACACACCCGCACTCTCACTCACACACCCGCACTCTCACTCACACACCCGCACTCTCACTCACACACCCGCACTCGCACTCACACTCCCGCACTCTCACTCACACACCCGCACTCACACACCCGCACTCTCACTCACACACCCGCACTCTCACTCACACACCCGCACTCTCACTCACACACCCGCACTCTCACTCACACACCCGCACTCTCACTCACACACCCGCACTCTCACTCACACACCCGCACTCTCACTCACACACCCGCACTCTCACTCACACACCCGCACTCTCACTCACACACCCGCACTCTCACTCACACACCCGCACTCGCACTCACACTCCCGCACTCTCACTCACACACCCGCACTCTCACTCACACACCCGCACTCTCACTCTCACACCCGCACTCTCACTCACACACCCGCACTCTCACTCACACACCCGCACTCTCACTCACACACCCGCACTCTCACTCACACACCCGCACTCTCACTCACACACTCGCACTCTCACTCACACACTCGCACTCACACACCCGCACTCTCACTCACACACCTGCACTCGCACTCACACACCCGCACTCTCACTCACACACCCGCACTCTCACTCACACACCCGCACTCTCACTCACACACCCGCACTCTCACTCACACACCCGCGCTCTCACTCACACACCTGCGCTCTCACTCACACACCTGTACTCTCACTCACACACCCGCTCTCTCACTCTCACACCCGCTCTCTCACTCTCACGCACACCCGCACTCTCTCTCACACACCCGCACTCTCACTCACACACCCGCACTCTCACGCACACACCCGCACTCTCACTCACACACCCGCACTCTCACTCACACCTGCACTCTCACTCACACACCTGTACTATCACTCACACACCCGCACTCTCACTCACACCCGCACTCTCACTCACACACCCGCACTCTCACTCACACACCCGCACTCTCACTCACACACCCGCACTCTCACTCACACACCCGCACTCTCACTCACACACCCGCGCTCTCACTCACACACCCGCGCTCTCACTCACACACCCGCGCTCTCACTCACACACCCGCGCTCTCACTCACACACCCGCACTCTCACTCACACACCCGCACTCTCACTCACACCCGCACTCTCACACACACACCCGCACTCTCACTCACACACCCGCACTCTCACTCACACACCCGTACTCTCACTCACACACCCGCACTCTCACTCACACCCGCACTCTCACTCACACACCCGCACTCTCACTCACACACCTGCACTCTCACTCACACACCCGCACTCTCACTCACACCCGCACTCTCACTCACACACCCGCACTCTCACTCACACACCCGCACTCTCACTCACACCCGCTCTCACTCTCACGCACACCCGCACTCTCACTCACACACCCGCACTCTCACTCACACCCGCACTCTCACTCACACACCCGCACTCTCACTCACACACCCGCACTCTCACTCACACCCGCACTCTCACTCACACACCCGCACTCTCACTCACACACCCGCACTCTCACTCACACCCGCACTCTCACTCACACACCTGCACTCTCACTCACACACCTGTACTCTCACTCACACACCCGCACTCTCACTCACACACCCGCACTCTCACTCACACACCCGCACTCTCACTCACACACCCGCACTCTCACTCACACCCGCACTCTCACTCACACACCCGCACTCTCACTCACACACCCGCACTCTCACTCACACCCGCACTCTCACTCACACACCTGCGCTCTCACTCACACACCTGCGCTCTCACTCACACACCCGCACTCTCACTCACACACCCGCACTCTCACTCACACACCCGCACTCTCACTCACACCCGCACTCTCACTCACACACCCGCACTCTCACACACACACCCGCACTCTCACTCACACACCCGCACTCTCACTCACACACCCGTACTCTCACTCACACACCTGCGCTCTCACTCACACACCTGCACTCTCACTCACACACCCGCACTCTCTCTCACACACCCGCACTCTCACTCACACTCCCGCACTCTCACTCACACACCCGCACTCTCACTCACACACCCGCACTCTCACTCACACACCCGCACTCTCACTCACACACCCGCACTCTCACTCACACACCCGCACTCTCACTCACACACCCGCACTCTCACTCACACACCCGCACTCTCTATCACACTCCCACACTCTCACTCACACACCCGCACTCTCACTCACACACCCGCACTCTCACTCACACACCTGTACTCTCACTCACACCTGCACTCTCACGCACACACCCGCACTCTCTCTCACACACCTGCACTCTCACTCACACACCCGCACTCTCACTCACACCCGCACTCTCACTCACACACCTGCACTCTCACTCACACACCCGCACTCTCACTCACACACCCGCACTCTCACTCACACACCCGCACTCTCTCTCACACACCCGCACTCTCACTCACACACCTGCACTCTCACTCACACACCCGCACTCTCACGCACACACCCGCACTCTCACTCACACACCCGCACTCTCACTCACACACCCGCACTCTCACTCACACACCCGCACTCTCACTCACACACCCGCACTCTCACTCACACACCCGCACTCTCACTCACACCCGCACTCTCACTCACACACCCGCACTCTCACTCACACACCCGCACTCTCACTCACACACCCACACTCTCACTCACACACCTGAACTCTCACTCACACCCGCACTCTCACTCACACACCTGCACTCTCACTCACACACCCGCACTCTCACTCACACACCCGCACTCTCACTCACACCCGCACTCTCACTCACACACCCGCACTCTCACTCACACACCCGCACTCTCACTCACACACCCGCACTCTCACTCACACACCCGCACTCTCACTCACACACCCACACTCTCACTCACACCCGCACTCTCACTCACACACCCGCACTCTCACTCACACCCGCACTCTCACTCACACACCTGCACTCTCACTCACACACCCGCACTCTCACTCACACACCCGCACTCTCACTCACACCCGCACTCTCACTCACACACCCGCACTCTCACTCACACACCCACACTCTCACTCACACACCTGCACTCTCACTCACACCAGCACTCTCACTCACACACCTGCACTCTCACTCACACACCCGCACTCTCACTCACACATCCGCACTCTCACTCACTCACACACCCGCACTCTCACTCACACACCCGCACTCTCACTCACTCACACACCCACACTCTCACTCACACACCTGCACTCTCACTCACACCCGCACTCACACACCCGCACTCTCACTCACACACCCGCACTCTCACTCACACACCCGCACTCTCACTCACACACCCGCACTCTCACTCACACACCCGCACTCTCACTCACACACCCGCACTCTCACTCACACACCCGCACTCGCACTCACACACCCGCACTCTCACTCACACACCCGCACTCTCACTCACACACCCGCACTCTCACTCACACACCCGTACTCTCACTCACACACCCGCACTCTCACTCACACACCCGCACTCTCACTCACACACCCGCACTCTCACTCACACACCCGCACTCGCACTCACACACCCGCACTCTCACTCACACACCCGCACTCTCACTCACACACCTGCACTCTCACTCACACCCGCACTCTCACTCACACACCTGTACTCTCACTCACACCCGCACTCTCACTCACACACCCGCACTCTCACTCACACACCTGCACTCTCACTCACACACCCGCACTCTCACTCACACCCGCACTCTCACTCACACCCGCACTCTCACTCACACACCCGCACTCTCACTCACACACCCGCACTCTCACTCACACCCGCACTCTCACTCACACACCTGCACTCTCACTCACACACCCGCACTCTCACTCACACCCGCACTCTCTCTCACACACCCGCACTCTCACTCACACCCGCACTCTCACTCACACACCTGCACTCTCACTCACACACCCGCACTCTCACTCACACACCCGCACTCTCACTCACACCCGCACTCTCACTCACACACCCGCACTCTCACTCACACACCTGCACTCTCACTCACACACCCGCACTCTCACTCACACACCCGCACTCTCACTCACACCCGCACTCTCACTCACACACCCGCACTCTCACTCACACACCTGCACTCTCACTCACACACCCGCACTCTCACTCACACACCCGCACTCTCACTCACACACCCGCACTCTCACTCACACACCCGCACTCTCACTCACACCCGCACTCTCTCTCACACACCCGCACTCGCACTCACACACCTGCACACTCACTCACACCGGCACTCTCTCTCACACACCCGCACTCTCACTCACACCCGCACTCTCACTCACACACCCGCACTCTCACTCACACACCTGCACTCTCACTCACACCCGCACTCTCACTCACACACCCGCACTCGCACTCTCACACCCGCACTCACACAACTGCACTCTCACTCACACACCCGCACTCTCACTCACACACCCGCACTCTCACTCACACACTCGCACTCACACACCCGCACTCACACACCTGCACTCTCACTCACACACCCGCACTCTCACTCACACACCCGCACTCTCACTCACACTCCCGCACTCTCACTCACACACCTGCACTCTCACTCACACACCTGTACTCTCACTCACACACCCGCACTCTCACTCACACACCCGCACTCTCACTCACACACCTGCACTCTCACTCATACACCCGCACTCTCACTCACACACCCGCACTCTCACTCACACTCCCGCACTCTCACTCACACACCCGCACTCTCACTCACACACCCGTACTCTCACTCACACACCCGCACTCTCACTCACACACCCGCACTCTCACTCACACACCCGCACTCTCACTCACACTCCCACACTCTCACTCACACACCCGCACTCTCACTCACACACCCGCACTCTCACTCACACACCCGCACTCTCACTCATACACCCGCACTCTCACACACACACCCGCACTCTCACTCACACACCTGCACTCTCACTCACACACCCGCACTCTCACTCACACACCCGCACTCTCACTCACACACCTGCGCTCTCACTCACACCCGCACTCTCACTCACACACCCGCACTCTCACTCACACACCCGCACTCTCACTCTCACACCCGCACTCGCACTCACACACCTGCACTCTCACTCACACACCCGCACTCTCACTCACACACCCGCACTCTCACTCACACACTCGCACTCACACACCCGCACTCTCACTCACACACCCGCACTCTCACTCACACACCCGCACTCTCACTCTCACACCCGCACTCGCACTCACACACCTGCACTCTCACTCACACACCTGCACTCTCACTCACACACCCGCACTCTCACTCACACACCCGCACTCTCACTCACACACCCGTACTCTCACTCACACACCCGCACTCTCACTCACACCCGCTCTCTCACTCTCACTCACACCCGCGCTCTCACTCACACACCTGTACTCTCACTCACACACCCGCACTCTCACTCACACCCGCACTCTCACTCACACACCTGCACTCTCACTCACACACCCGCACTCTCACTCACACACCCGCACTCTCACTCACACACCCGCACTCTCACTCACACACCCGCACTCTCACTCACACACCCGCACTCTCACTCACACACCTGTACTCTCACTCACACACCTGCACTCTCACTCACACCCGCACTCTCACTCACACACCTGCACTCTCACTCACACACCCGCACTCTCACTCACACACCCGCACTCTCACTCACACACCCGCGCTCTCACTCACACACCCGTACTCTCACTCACACACCCGCACTCTCACTCACACACTCGCACTCACACACCCGCACTCTCACTCACACACCCGCACTCTCACTCACACACCCGCGCTCTCACTCACACACCCGTACTCTCACTCACACACCCGCACTCTCACTCACACACTCGCACTCACACACCCGCACTCTCACTCACACACCCGCACTCTCACTCACACACCCGCGCTCTCACTCACACACCCGTGCTCTCACTCACACACCCGCACTCTCACTCACACACTCGCACTCACACACCCGCACTCTCACTCACACACTCTCACTCACACACCTGCACTCGCACTCACACACCCGCACTCTCACTCACACTCCCGCACTCTCACTCACACACCCGCACTCTCTCTCACACACCCGCACTCTCACTCACACACCCGCACTCTCACTCACACACCCGCACTCTCACTCACACACCCGCACTCTCACTCACACACCCGCACTCTCACTCACACACCCGCACTCGCACTCACACTCCCGCACTCTCACTCACACACCTGCACTCTCACTCACACACCCGCACTCTCACTCACACACCCGCACTCTCACTCACACACTCGCACTCACACACCCGCACTCTCACTCACACACTCGCACTCACACACCCGCACTCTCACTCACACACCCGCACTCGCACTCACACACCCGCACTCTCACTCACACTCCCGCACTCTCACTCACACACCTGCACTCTCTCTCACACACCCGCACTCTCACTCACACACCCGCACTCTCACTCACACACCCGCACTCTCACTCACACACCCGCACTCTCACTCACACACCCGCACTCTCACTCACACACCCGCTCTCTCACTCACACACCCGCACTCTCACTCACACACCCGCACTCTCACTCACACACCCGCACTCTCACTCACACACCCGCACTCTCACTCACACACCCGCACTCTCACTCACACACCCGCACTCTCACTCACACACCCGCACTCTCACTCACACACCCGCACTCTCACTCACACACCCGCACTCTCACTCACACACCCGCACTCTCACTCACACACCCGCACTCTCACTCACACACCCGCACTCTCACTCACACACCCGCTCTCTCACTCACACACCCGCACTCTCACTCACACACCCGCACTCTCACTCACACACCCGCACTCTCACTCACACACCCGCTCTCTCACTCACACACCCGTACTCTCACTCACACACCCGCACTCTCACTCACACCCGCACTCTCACTCACACACCCGCACTCTCACTCACACTCCCACACTCTCACTCACACACCCGTACTCTCACTCACACACCCGCACTCTCACTCACACACCCGCACTCTCACTCACACCTGCACTCTCACTCACACACCCGCACTCTCACTCACACACCCGCGCTCTCACTCACACACCTGCGCTCTCACTCACACACCCGCGCTCTCACTCACACACCTGCGCTCTCACTCACACACCTGTACTCTCACTCACACACCCGCTCTCTCACTCTCACACCCGCTCTCTCACTCTCACGCACACCCGCACTCTCTCTCACACACCCGCACTCTCACTCACACACCCGCACTCTCACGCACACACCCGCACTCTCACTCACACACCTGTACTCTCACTCACACACCTGTACTCTCACTCACACACCCGCACTCTCACTCACACCTGCACTCTCACTCACACACCTGCACTCTCTCTCACACACCTGCACTCTCACTCACACACCCGCACTCTCACTCACACCCGCACTCTCACTCACACACCTGCACTCTCACTCACACACCCGCACTCTCACTCACACACCCGCACTCTCACTCACACACCCGCACTCTCACTCACACACCCGCACTCTCACTCACACACCCGCACTCTCACTCACACCTGCACTCTCACTCACACACCCGCACTCTCACTCACACACCCGCACTCTCACTCACACACCTGCACTCTCACTCACACACCCGCACTCTCACTCACACACCCGCACTCTCACTCACACACCCGCACTCTCACTCACACACCCGCACTCTCACTCACACACCCGCACTCTCACTCACACACCCGCACTCTCACTCACACACCCGCACTCTCACTCACACACCCGCACTCTCACTCACACACCCGCTCTCTCACTCACACACCCGCACTCTCACTCACACACCCGCACTCTCACTCACACACCCGCACTCTCACTCACACACCCGCACTCTCACTCACACACCCGCACTCTCACTCACACACCCGCACTCTCACTCACACACCCGCACTCTCACTCACACACCCGCACTCTCACTCACACACCCGCACTCTCACTCACACACCCGCACTCTCACTCACACACCCGCTCTCTCACTCACACACCCGCACTCTCACTCACACACCCGCACTCTCACTCACACACCCGCACTCTCACTCACACACCCGCTCTCTCACTCACACACCCGCACTCTCACTCACACACCCGTACTCTCACTCACACACCCGCACTCTCACTCACACACCCGCACTCTCACTCACACCTGCACTCTCACTCACACACCCGCACTCTCACTCACACACCCGCGCTCTCACTCACACACCTGCGCTCTCACTCACACACCCGCGCTCTCACTCACACACCTGCGCTCTCACTCACACACCTGTACTCTCACTCACACACCCGCTCTCTCACTCTCACACCCGCTCTCTCACTCTCACGCACACCCGCACTCTCTCTCACACACCCGCGCTCTCACTCACACACCCGCACTCGCACTCACACACCCGCACTCTCACTCACACCTGCACTCTCACTCACACACCTGTACTCTCACTCACACACCCGCACTCTCACTCACACACCCGCACTCTCACTCACACACCCGCACTCTCACTCACACACCCGCACTCTCACTCACACTCCCACACTCTCACTCACACACGCACTCTCACTCACACACCCGCACTCTCACTCACACACCCGCACTCTCACGCACACACCCGCACTCTCACTCACACCTGCACTCTCACTCACACACCTGTACTCTCACTCACACACCCGCACTCTCACTCACACACCCGCACTCTCACTCACACACCCGCACTCTCACTCACACACCTGCACTCTCACTCACACACCTGTACTCTCTCTCACACACCTGCACTCTCACTCACACACCTGTACTCTCACTCACACACCCGCACTCTCACTCACACACCCGCACTCTCACTCACACACCCGCACTCTCACTCACACACCCGCACTCTCACTCACACACCCGCACTCTCACTCACACACCCGCACTCTCACTCACACCCGCACTCTCACTCACACACCTGCACTCTCACTCACACACCCGCACTCTCACTCACACACCTGCACTCTCACTCACACACCCGCACTCTCACTCACACACCCGCACTCTCACTCACACACCCGCACTCTCACTCACACACCTGCACTCTCACTCACACACCCGCACTCTCACTCACACACCCGCACTCTCACTCACACACCCGCACTCTCACTCACACCCGCACTCTCACTCACACACCTGCACTCTCACTCACACACCCGCACTCTCACTCACACACCTGCACTCTCACTCACACACCTGTACTCTCACTCACACACCCGCACTCTCACTCACACACCCACACTCTCACTCACACACCCGCACTCTCACTCACACACCCGCACTCTCACTCACACACCCGCACTCTCACGCACACACCCGCACTCTCACTCACACCTGCACTCTCACTCACACACCTGTACTCTCACTCACACACCCGCACTCTCACTCACACACCCGCACTCTCACTCACACACCCGCACTCTCACTCACACACCCGCACTCTCACTCACACACCCGCACTCTCACTCACACACCCGCACTCTCACTCACACACCCGCACTCTCACTCACACCCGCACTCTCACTCACACACCTGCACTCTCACTCACACACCCGCACTCTCACTCACACACCTGCACTCTCACTCACACACCCGCACTCTCACTCACACACCCGCACTCTCACTCACACACCCGCACTCTCACTCACACACCTGCACTCTCACTCACACACCCGCACTCTCACTCACACACCCGCACTCTCACTCACACACCCGCACTCTCACTCACACACCTGCACTCTCACTCACACACCCGCACTCTCACTCACACACCCGCACTCTCACTCACACCCGCACTCTCACTCACACACCCGCACTCTCACTCACACACCCGCACTCTCACTCACACCCGCTCTCACTCTCACTCACACCCGCACTCTCACTCACACACCCGCACTCTCACTCACACCCGCACTCTCACTCACACACCCGCACTCTCACTCACACACCCGCACTCTCACTCACACACCCGCTCTCTCACTCACACACCCGCACTCTCACTCACACACCCGCACTCTCACTCACACACCCGCACTCTCACTCACACACCCGCACTCTCACTCACACACCCGCACTCTCACTCACACACCCGCACTCTCACTCACACACCCGCACTCTCACTCACACACCCGCACTCTCACTCACACACCCGCACTCTCACTCACACACCCGCACTCTCACTCACACACCCGCTCTCTCACTCACACACCCGCACTCTCACTCACACACCCGCACTCTCACTCACACACCCGCACTCTCACTCACACACCCGCACTCTCACTCACACACCCGTACTCTCACTCACACACCCGCACTCTCACTCACACACCCGCACTCTCACTCACACCTGCACTCTCACTCACACACCCGCACTCTCACTCACACACCCGCGCTCTCACTCACACACCTGCGCTCTCACTCACACACCCGCGCTCTCACTCACACACCTGCGCTCTCACTCACACACCTGTACTCTCACTCACACACCCGCTCTCTCACTCTCACACCCGCTCTCTCACTCTCACGCACACCCGCACTCTCTCTCACACACCCGCACTCTCACTCACACACCCGCACTCTCACTCACACACCCGCACTCTCACTCACACACCTGCACTCTCACTCACACACCCGCACTCTCACTCACACACCCGCACTCTCACTCACACACCTGCACTCTCACTCACACACCCGCACTCTCACTCACACACCCGCACTCTCACTCACACACCTGCACTCTCACTCACACCCGCACTCTCACTCACACACCTGCACTCTCACTCACACACCCGCACTCTCACTCACACACCCGCACTCTCACTCACACACCCGCACTCTCACTCACACACCCGCACTCTCACTCACACACCCGCACTCTCACTCACACACCCGCACTCTCACTCACACACCCGCTCTCTCACTCACACACCCGCACTCTCACTCACACACCCGCACTCTCACTCACACACCCGCACTCTCACTCACACACCCGCACTCTCACTCACACACCCGCACTCTCACTCACACACCCGCTCTCTCACTCACACACCCGCACTCTCACTCACACACCCGCACTCTCACTCACACACCCGCACTCTCACTCACACACCCGCACTCTCACTCACACACCCGCACTCTCACTCACACACCCGCACTCTCACTCACACACCCGCACTCTCACTCACACACCCGCACTCTCACTCACACACCCGCACTCTCACTCACACACCCGCTCTCTCACTCACACACCCGCACTCTCACTCACACACCCGCACTCTCACTCACACACCCGCACTCTCACTCACACACCCGCTCTCTCACTCACACACCCGCACTCTCACTCACACACCCGCACTCTCACTCACACACCCGCTCTCTCACTCACACACCCGCACTCTCACTCACACACCCGTACTCTCACTCACACACCCGCACTCTCACTCACACACCCGCACTCTCACTCACACCTGCACTCTCACTCACACACCCGCACTCTCACTCACACACCCGCGCTCTCACTCACACACCTGCGCTCTCACTCACACACCCGCGCTCTCACTCACACACCTGCGCTCTCACTCACACACCTGTACTCTCACTCACACACCCGCTCTCTCACTCTCACACCCGCTCTCTCACTCTCACGCACACCCGCACTCTCTCTCACACACCCGCGCTCTCACTCACACACCCGCACTCTCACGCACACACCCGCACTCTCACTCACACCTGCACTCTCACTCACACACCTGTACTCTCACTCACACACCCGCACTCTCACTCACACACCTGCACTCTCACTCACACACCTGCACTCTCACTCACACACCCGCACTCTCACTCACACCCGCTCTCTCACTCACACACCCGCACTCTCACTCACACACCCGCACTCTCACTCACACCCGCACTCTCACTCACACACCCGCACTCTCACTCACACACCTGTACTCTCACTCACACACCCGCACTCTCACTCACACCCGCACTCTCACTCACACACCTGCACTCTCACTCACACACCCGCACTCTCACTCACACACCTGCACTCTCACTCACACACCCGCACTCTCACTCACACACCCGCACTCTCACTCACACACCCGCACTCTCACTCACACACCTGCACTCTCACTCACACACCCGCACTCTCACTCACACACCCGCACTCTCACTCACACACCCGCACTCTCACTCACACCCGCACTCTCACTCACACACCTGCACTCTCACTCACACACCCGCACTCTCACTCACACCCGCACTCTCACTCACACACCCGCACTCTCACTCACACACCTGCACTCTCACTCACACACCCGCACTCTCACTCACACCCGCACTCTCACTCACACACCCGCACTCTCACTCACACACCCGCACTCTCACTCACACCCGCTCTCACTCTCACGCACACCCGCACTCTCACTCACACACCCGCACTCTCACTCACACCCGCACTCTCACTCACACACCCGCACTCTCACTCACACACCCGCACTCTCACTCACACCCGCACTCTCACTCACACACCTGTACTCTCACTCACACACCCGCACTCTCACTCACACCCGCACTCTCACTCACACACCTGCGCTCTCACTCACACACCTGTACTCTCACTCACACCTGCACTCTCACTCACACACCAGTACTCTCACTCACACACCCGCACTTTCACTCACACACCCGCACTCTCACTCACACACCCGCACTCTCACTCACACACCTGCACTCTCACTCACACACACGCACTCTCACTCACACACCCGCACTCTCACTCACACACCCGCACTCTCACTCACACCCGCACTCTCACACACACACCCGCACTCTCACTCACACACCCGCTCTCTCACTCACACACCCGCACTCTCACTCACACACCTGTACTCTCACTCACACACCTGCGCTCTCACTCACACACCTGCACTCTCACTCACACACCCGCACTCTCTCTCACACTCCCACACTCTCACTCACACACCCGCACTCTCACTCACACACCCGCACTCTCACTCACACACCCGCACTCTCACTCACACACCCGCACTCTCACTCACACACCCGCACTCTCACTCACACACCCGCACTCTCACTCACACACCTGCACTCTCACTCACACCTGCACTCTCACTCACACACCCGCACTCTCTATCACACTCCCACACTCTCACTCACACACCCGCACTCTCACTCACACACCCGCACTCTCACGCACACACCCGCACTCTCACGCACACACCCGCACTCTCTCTCACACACCTGCACTCTCACTCACACACCCGCACTCTCACTCACAACCACACTCTCTCTCACACACCTGCACTCTCACTCACACACCCGCACTCTCACTCACACACCCGCACTCTCACTCACACACCCGCACTCTCACTCACACACCCGCACTCTCACTCACACACCCGCACTCTCACGCACACACCCGCACTCTCTCTCACACACCTGCACTCTCACTCACACACCCGCACTCTCACTCACAACCGCACTCTCTCTCACACACCTGCACTCTCACTCACACACCCGCACTCTCACTCACACACCTGTACTCTCACTCACTCACACACCCGCACTCTCTCTCACACACCCGCACTCTCTCTCACACTCCCACACTCTCACTCACACTCCCACACTCTCACTCACACACCCGCACTCTCACTCACACTCCCACACTCTCACTCACACACCCGCACTCTCTCTCACACACCCGCACTCTCACGCACACACCCGCACTCTCTCTCACACACCTGCACTCTCACACCTGCACTCTCACTCACACACCCGCACTCTCACTCACACACCCGCACTCTCTCTCACACACCCGCACTCTCACTCACACACCCGCACTCTCACTCACACACCTGCACTCTCACTCACACACCCGCACTCTCACGCACACACCCGCACTCTCACTCACACACCCGCACTCTCACTCACACACCCGCACTCTCACTCACACACCCGCACTCTCACTCACACACCCGCACTCTCACTCACACCCGCACTCTCACTCACACACCCACACTCTCACTCACACACCCGCACTCTCACTCACACCCGCACTCTCACTCACACACCTGCACTCGCACTCACACACCCGCACTCGCACTCACACACCTGTACTCTCACTCACACCCGCACTCTCACTCACACACCTGTACTCTCACTCACACCCGCACTCTCACTCACACACCCTCACTCTCACTCACACACCTGCACTCTCACTCACACACCCGCACTCTCACTCACACCCGCACTCTCACTCACACACCCGCACTCTCACTCACACACCCGCACTCTCACTCACACCCGCACTCTCACTCACACACCTGCACTCTCACTCACACACCCGCACTCTCACTCACACCCGCACTCTCACTCACACACCCGCACTCTCACTCACACACCCGCACTCTCACTCACACCCGCACTCTCTCTCACACACTCGCACTCGCACTCACACACCTGCACACTCACTCACACCGGCACTCTCTCTCACACACCCGCACTCTCACTCACACCCGCACTCTCACTCACACACCCGCACTCGCACTCTCACACCCGCACTCACACACCTGCACTCTCACTCACACACCCGCACTCTCACTCACACACCCGCACTCTCACTCACACACCCGCACTCTCACTCACACACTCGCACTCACACACCCGCACTCTCACTCACACACTCGCACTCACACACCTGCACTCTCACTCACACACCCGCACTCTCACTCACACACCCGCACTCTCACTCACACTCCCGCACTCTCACTCACACACCTGCACTCTCACTCACACACCTGTACTCTCACTCACACACCCGCACTCTCACTCACACACCCGCACTCTCACTCACACACCCGCACTCTCACTCATACACCCGCACTCTCACTCACACACCCGCACTCTCACTCATACACCCGCACTCTCACTCACACACCCGCACTCTCACTCACACACCCGCACTCTCACTCACACACCCGCGCTCTCACTCACACTCCCACACTCTCACTCACACTCCCGCACTCTCACTCACACACCCGCACTCTCACTCACACACCCGTACTCTCACTCACACACCCGCACTCTCACTCACACACCCGCACTCTCACTCACACACCCGCACTCTCACTCACACTCCCACACTCTCACTCACACACCCGCACTCTCACTCACACACCTGCGCTCTCACTCACACACCTGTACTCGCACTCACACACCTGTACTCTCACTCACACACCCGCACTCTCACTCTCACACCCGCACTCTCACTCACACACCCGCACTCTCACTCACACACCCGCACTCTCACTCACACCCGCACTCTCTCTCACACACCCGCACTCTCACTCACACACCCGCACTCTCACTCACACACCTGCACTCTCACTCACACACCCGCACTCGCACTCACACACCTGCACTCTCACTCACACACCCGCACTCTCACTCACACACCCGCACTCTCACTCACACACTCGCACTCACACACCCGCACTCTCACTCACACACCCGCACTCTCACTCACACACCCGCACTCTCACTCACACCCGCACTCTCACTCACACACCTGCACTCTCACTCACACACCCGCACTCTCACTCACACCCGCACTCTCACTCACACACCCGCACTCGCACTCACACACCTGCACACTCACTCACACCGGCACTCTCTCTCACACACCCGCACTCTCACTCACACCCGCACTCTCACTCACACACCCGCACTCGCACTCTCACACCCGCACTCTCACTCACACACCCGCACTCTCACTCACACACCCGCACTCTCACTCACACACTCGCACTCACACACCCGCACTCTCACTCACACACTCGCACTCACACACCTGCACTCTCACTCACACACCCGCACTCTCACTCACACTCCCGCACTCTCACTCACACTCCCGCACTCTCACTCACACACCTGCACTCTCACTCACACACCTGTACTCTCACTCACACACCCGCACTCTCACTCACACACCCGCACTCTCACTCACACACCCGCACTCTCACTCATACACCCGCACTCTCACTCACACACCCGCACTCTCACTCACACTCCCGCACTCTCACTCACTCACACACCCGCACTCTCACTCACACACCCGTACTCTCACTCACACACCCGCACTCTCACTCACACACCCGCACTCTCACTCACTCACACACCCGCACTCTCACTCACACACCCGCACTCTCACTCACACACCTGCACTCTCACTCACACACCCGCACTCGCACTCACACACCCGCACTCTCACTCACACACCCGCACTCTCACTCACACTCCCGCACTCTCACTCACACACCCGCACTCTCACTCACACACCCGCACTCTCACTCACACACCTGCACTCTCACTCACACACCCGCACTCGCACTCACACACCCGCACTCTCACTCACACACCCGCACTCTCACTCACACTCCCGCACTCTCTCTCACACTCCCACACTCTCTCTCACACACCCGCACTCTCACTCACACACCTGCAATCTCACTCACACACCCGCACTCGCACTCACACACCCGCACTCTCACTCACACACCTGCACTCTCACTCACACCCGCACTCTCACTCACACACCTGTACTCTCACTCACACCCGCACTCTCACTCACACACCCGCACTCTCACTCACACACCTGCACTCTCACTCACACACCCGCACTCTCACTCACACACCCGCACTCTCACTCACACCCGCACTCTCACTCACACACCCGCACTCTCACTCACACACCCGCACTCTCACTCACACACCCGCACTCTCACTCACACACCCGCACTCTCACTCACACACCCGCACTCTCACTCACACACCTGCACTCTCACTCACACCCGCACTCTCACTCACACACCCGCACTCTCACTCACACACCCGCACTCGCACTCACACACCCGCACTCGCACTCACACACCTGCACTCTCACTCACACACCCGCACTCTCACTCACACACCCGCACTCTCACTCACACACCCGCACTCTCACTCACACACCCGCACTCTCACTCACACACCCGTACTCTCACTCTCACACACCCGCACTCTCACTCACACACCCGCACTCTCACTCACACCCGCTCTCTCACTCTCACTCACACCCGCACTCTCACTCACACACCTGCGCTCTCACTCACACACCTGCGCTCTCACTCACACACCCGCACTCTCACTCACACACCCGCACTCTCACTCACACACCTGTACTCTCACTCACACACCCGCACTCTCACTCACACACCCGCACTCTCACTCACACACCTGTACTCTCACTCACACCTGCACTCTCACTCACACACCTGTACTCTCACTCACACACCCGCACTTTCACTCACACACCCGCACTCTCACTCACACACCCGCACTCTCACTCACACACCTGCACTCTCACTCACACACACGCACTCTCACTCACACACCCGCACTCTCACTCACACACCCGCACTCTCACTCACACCCGCACTCTCACACACACACCCGCACTCTCACTCACACACCCGCACTCTCACTCACACACCCGCACTCTCACTCACACACCCGCACTCTCACTCACACACCCGCACTCTCACTCACACACCCGCACTCTCACTCACACCCGCACTCTCACACACACACCCGCACTCTCACTCACACACCCGCACTCTCACTCACACACCTGCGCTCTCACTCACACACCTGCACTCTCACTCACACACCCGCACTCTCTCTCACACACCCGCACTCTCTCTCACACTCCCACACTCTCACTCACACACCCGCACTCTCACTCACACACCCGCACTCTCACTCACACACCCGCACTCTCACTCACACACCCGCACTCTCACTCACACACCTGCACTCTCACTCACACCTGCACTCTCACTCACACACCCGCACTCTCTATCACACTCCCACACTCTCACTCACAGACCCGCACTCTCACTCACACACCCGCACTCTCACGCACACACCCGCACTCTCACGCACACACCCGCACTCTCTCTCACACACCTGCACTCTCACTCACACACCCGCACTCTCACTCACAACCGCACTCTCTCTCACACACCTGCACTCTCACTCACACACCCGCACTCTCACTCACACACCCGCACTCTCACTCACACACCCGCACTCTCACTCACACACCCGCACTCTCACTCACACACCCGCACTCTCACGCACACACCTGCACTCTCACTCACACACCCGCACTCGCACTCACACACCCGCACTCTCACTCACACACCCGCACTCTCACTCACACACCCGCACTCTCACTCACACACCCGCACTCTCACTCACACACCCGCACTCTCACTCACACACCCGCACTCTCACGCACACACCCGCACTCTCTCTCACACACCTGCACTCTCACTCACACACCCGCACTCTCACTCACAACCGCACTCTCTCTCACACACCTGCACTCTCACTCACACACCCGCACTCTCACTCACACACCTGTACTCTCACTCACTCACACACCCGCACTCTCTCTCACACACCCGCACTCTCTCTCACACTCCCACACTCTCACTCACACTCCCACACTCTCACTCACACACCCGCACTCTCACTCACACACCTGTACTCTCACTCACTCACACACCCGCACTCTCTCTCACACACCCGCACTCTCTCTCACACTCCCACACTCTCACTCACACACCCACACTCTCACTCACACACCCGCACTCTCACGCACACACCCGCACTCTCTCTCACACACCTGCACTCTCACACCCGCACTCTCACTCACACCCGCACTCTCACTCACACACCTGCACTCTCACTCACACACCCGCACTCTCACTCACACACCTGCACTCTCTCTCACACCCGCGCTCTCACTCACACACCCGCACTCTCACTCACACACCTGCACTCTCACTCTCACACCCGCACTCTCACTCACACCCGCACTCTCACTCACACACCTGCACTCTCACTCACACACCCGCACTCTCACTCACACACCCGCACTCTCACTCACACACCCGCACTCTCTCTCACACACCCGCACTCTCACTCACACACCCGCACTCTCACTCACACACCTGCACTCTCACTCACACACCCGCACTCTCACTCACACACCCGCACTCTCACTCACACACCCGCACTCTCACTCACACACCCGCACTCTCACGCACACACCCGCACTCTCACGCACACACCCGCACTCTCACTCACACACCCGCACTCTCACTCACACACCCGCACTCTCACTCACACACCCGCACTCTCACTCACACCCGCACTCTCACTCACACACCCGCACTCTCACTCACTCACACACCCACACTCTCACTCACACACCTGCACTCTCACTCACACCCGCACTCTCACTCACACACCCGCACTCTCACTCACACACCCGCACTCTCACTCACTCACACACCCGCACTCTCACTCACACACCCGCACTCTCACTCACTCACACACCCACACTCTCACTCACACACCCGCACTCTCACTCACACACCCGCACTCTCACTCACACACCCGCACTCGCACTCACACACTCGCACTCACACACCCGCACTCTCACTCACACACCTGCACTCTCACTCACACCCGCACTCTCACTCACACACCTGCACTCGCACTCACACACCCGCACTCTCACTCACACACCCGCACTCTCACTCACACACCCGCACTCTCACTCACACACCCGCACTCTCACTCACACACCCGCACTCTCACTCACTCACACACCCACACTCTCACTCACACACCTGCACTCTCACTCACACCCGCACTCTCACTCACACACCCGCACTCTCACTCACACACCCGCACTCTCACTCACTCACACACCCGCACTCTCACTCACACACCCGCACTCTCACTCACTCACACACCCACACTCTCACTCACACACCCGCACTCTCACTCACACACCCGCACTCTCACTCACACACCCGCACTCGCACTCACACACTCGCACTCACACACCCGCACTCTCACTCACACACCTGCACTCTCACTCACACCCGCACTCTCACTCACACACCCGCACTCTCACTCACACACCCGCACTCTCACTCACACACCCGCACTCTCACTCACACACCCGCACTCGCACTCACACACCTGTACTCTCACTCACACACTCGCACTCACACACCCGCACTCTCACTCACACCCGCACTCTCACTCACACACCTGTACTCTCACTCACACCCGCACTCTCACTCACACACCCGCACTCTCACTCACACACCTGCACTCTCACTCACACACCCGCACTCTCACTCACACCCGCACTCTCACTCACACACCCGCACTCTCACTCACACACCCGCACTCTCACTCTCACACCCGCACTCGAACTCACACACCTGCACTCTCACTCACACCCGCACTCTCACTCACACACCTGCACTCTCACTCACACACCCGCACTCTCACTCACACCCGCACTCTCACTCACACACCTGCACTCTCACTCACACACCCGCACTCTCACTCACACACCCGCACTCTCACTCACACACCCGCACTCGCACTCACACACCTGCACTCTCACTCACACACTCGCACTCACACACCCGCACTCTCACTCACACCCGCACTCTCACTCACACACCTGTACTCTCACTCACACCCGCACTCTCACTCACACACCCGCACTCTCACTCACACACCTGCACTCTCACTCACACACCCGCACTCTCACTCACACCCGCACTCTCACTCACACACCCGCACTCTCACTCACACACCCGCACTCTCACTCACACCCGCACTCTCACTCACACACCTGCACTCTCACTCACACACCCGCACTCTCACTCACACCCGCACTCTCACTCACACACCCGCACTCTCACTCACACACCCGCACTCTCACTCACACACCCGCACTCTCACTCACACACCTGCACTCTCACTCACACACCCGCACTCTCACTCACACTCCCACACTCTCACTCACACACCTGCACTCTCACTCACACACCCGCACTCTCTCTCACACACCCGCACTCGCACTCACACACCTGCACACTCACTCACACCGGCACTCTCTCTCACACACCCGCACTCTCACTCACACCCGCACTCTCACTCACACACCCGCACTCTCACTCACACACCTGCACTCTCACTCACACACCCGCACTCTCACTCACACACCCGCACTCTCACTCTCACACCCGCACTCGAACTCACACACCTGCACTCTCACTCACACCCGCACTCTCACTCACACACCCGCACTCGCACTCTCACACCCGCACTCACACACCTGCACTCTCACTCACACACCCGCACTCTCACTCACACACCCGCACTCTCACTCACACACCCGCACTCTCACTCACACACTCGCACTCACACACCCGCACTCTCACTCACACACTCGCACTCACACACCTGCACTCTCACTCACACACCCGCACTCTCACTCACACACCCGCACTCTCACTCACACTCCCGCACTCTCACTCACACACCTGCACTCTCACTCACACACCTGTACTCTCACTCACACACCCGCACTCTCACTCACACACCCGCACTCTCACTCACACACCCGCACTCTCACTCATACACCCGCACTCTCTATCACACTCCCACACTCTCACTCACACACCTGCACTCTCACTCACACACCCGTACTCTCACTCACACAGCCGCACTCTCACTCACACACCCGCACTCTCACTCACACACCCGCACTCTCACTCACACTCCCACACTCTCACTCACACACCCGCACTCTCACTCACACACCCGCGCTCTCACTCACACACCTGCACTCTCACTCACACACCTGTACTCTCACTCACACACCCGCACTCTCACTCACACACCCGCACTCTCACTCACACACCCGCACTCTCACTCACACACCCGCACTCTCACTCACACTCCCACACTCTCACTCACACACCCGCACTCTCACTCACACACCCGCGCTCTCACTCACACACCTGTACTCTCACTCACACACCCGCACTCTCACTCACACACCTGTACTCGCACTCACACACCCGCACTCTCACTCACACACCCGCACTCTCACTCTCACACCCGCACTCTCACTCACACTCCCACACTCTCACTCACACACCCGCACTCTCACTCACACTCCCACACTCTCACTCACACACCCGCACTCTCACTCTCACACCCGCACTCTCACTCACACTCCCACACTCTCTCTCACACACCCGCACTCTCACTCACACACCCGCACTCTCACTCTCACACCCGCACTCTCACTCACACTCCCACACTCTCTCTCACACACCCGCACTCTCACTCACACACCCGCACTCTCACTCACACTCCCACACTCTCACTCACACACCCGCACTCTCACTCACACACCCGCGCTCTCACTCACACACCTGCGCTCTCACTCACACACCTGTACTCGCACTCACACACCCGCACTCTCACTCACACACCTGCGCTCTCACTCACACACCTGTACTCGCACTCACACACCTGCACTCTCACTCACACACCCGCACTCTCACTCACACACCCGCACTCTCACTCACACACTCGCACTCACACACCCGCACTCTCACTCACACACTCGCACTCACACACCTGCACTCTCACTCACACACCCGCACTCTCACTCACACACCCGCACTCTCACTCACACACCCGTACTCTCACTCACACACCCGCACTCTCACTCACACCCGCTCTCTCACTCTCACTCACACCCGCACTCTCACTCACACACCTGTACTCTCACTCACACACCCGCACTCTCACTCACACACCCGCACTCTCACTCACACACCCGCACTCTCACTCACACACCTGTACTCTCACTCACACACCTGCACTCTCACTCACACCCGCACTCTCACTCACACACCTGCACTCTCACTCACACACCCGCACTCTCACTCACACACCCGCGCTCTCACTCACACACCCGCGCTCTCACTCACACACCCGCGCTCTCACTCACACACCCGCGCTCTCTCTCACACACCCGCGCTCTCACTCACACACCCGCGCTCTCACTCACACACCCGCGCTCTCACTCACACACCCGCGCTCTCACTCACACACCCGCACTCTCACTCACACACCCGCACTCTCACTCACACACCCGCACTCTCACTCACACACCCGTACTCTCACTCACACACCCGCGCTCTCACTCACACACCCGCGCTCTCACTCACACACCCGCGCTCTCACTCACACACCCGCGCTCTCACTCACACACCCGCGCTCTCACTCACACACCCGCGCTCTCACTCACACACCCGCGCTCTCACTCACACACCCGCGCTCTCACTCACACACCCGCGCTCTCACTCACACACCCGTACTCTCACTCACACACCCGCGCTCTCACTCACACACCCGCGCTCTCACTCACACACCCGCGCTCTCACTCACACACCCGCGCTCTCACTCACACACCCGCGCTCTCACTCACACACCCGCGCTCTCTCTCACACACCCGCGCTCTCACTCACACACCCGCGCTCTCACTCACACACCCGCGCTCTCACTCACACACCCGCGCTCTCACTCACACACCCGCGCTCTCACTCACACACCCGCACTCTCACTCACACACCCGCACTCTCACTCACACACCCGTACTCTCACTCACACACCCGCACTCTCACTCACACACCCGCACTCTCACTCACACACCCGCACTCTCACTCACACCCGCACTCTCACTCACACACCCGCACCCTCTCTCACACACCCGCGCTCTCACTCACACACCCGCGCTCTCACTCACACACCCGCGCTCTCACTCACACACCTGCACTCTCACTCACACACCCGCACTCTCACTCACACACCCGCACTCTCACTCACACACCCGCGCTCTCACTCACACACCCGCGCTCTCACTCACACACCTGCGCTCTCACTCACACACCTGCGCTCTCACTCACACACCCGCGCTCTCACTCACACACCCGCGCTCTCACTCACACACCCGCGCTCTCACTGACACACCCGCGCTCTCACTCACACACCCGCACTCTCACTCACACACCCGTACTCTCACTCACACACCCGCACTCTCACTCACACACCTGTACTCTCACTCACACACCTGCACTCTCACTCACACCCACACTCTCACTCACACACCCGCACTCTCTCTCACACTCCCACACTCTCACTCACACACCCGCACTCTCACTCACACACCCGCACTCTCACTCACACACCTGCACTCTCACTCACACACCTGTACTCTCACTCACACCTGCACTCTCACTCACACACCCGCACTCTCTCTCACACTCCCACACTCTCACTCACACACCCGCACTCTCACTCACACACCCGCACTCTCACTCACACACCCGCACTCTCACGCACACACCCGCACTCTCTCTCACACACCTGCACTCTCACTCACACACCCGCACTCTCACTCACACCCGCACTCTCACTCACACACCTGCACTCTCACTCACACACCCGCACTCTCACTCACACACCTGCACTCTCACTCACACACCCGCACTCTCACTCACACACCCGCACTCTCTCTCACACACCCGCACTCTCACTCACACACCCGCACTCTCACTCACACACCTGCACTCTCACTCACACACCCGCACTCTCACGCACACACCCGCACTCTCACGCACACACCCGCACTCTCACTCACACACCCGCACTCTCACTCACACACCTGTACTCTCACTCACACACCCGCACTCTCACTCACACACCTGTACTCTCACTCACACACCCGCACTCTCACTCACACCCACACTCTCACTCACACACCCGCACTCTCACTCACTCACACACCCACACTCTCACTCACACACCCGCACTCTCACTCACTCACACACCCGCACTCTCACTCACACACCCGCACTCTCACTCACTCACACACCCGCACTCTCACTCACACACCCGCACTCTCACTCACACACCTGCACTCTCACTCACACACCCGCACTCGCACTCACACACCCGCACTCTCACTCACACACCTGCACTCTCACTTACACACCCGCACTCGCACTCACACACCCGCACTCTCACTCACACACCTGCACTCTCACTCACACCCGCACTCTCACTCACACACCTGTACTCTCACTCACACCCGCACTCTCACTCACACACCCGCACTCTCACTCACACACCTGCACTCTCACTCACACACCCGCACTCGCACTCACACACCCGCACTCTCACTCACACACCCGCACTCTCACTCACACACCTGCACTCTCACTTACACACCCGCACTCGCACTCACACACCCGCACTCTCACTCACACACCTGCACTCTCACTCACACCCGCACTCTCACTCACACACCTGTACTCTCACTCACACCCGCACTCTCTCTCACACACCCGCACTCTCACTCACACACCTGCACTCGCACTCACACACCCGCACTCTCACTCACACACCCGCACTCTCACTCACACACCCGCACTCTCACTCACACCCGCACTCTCTCTCACACACCCGCACTCTCACTCACACACCTGCACTCTCACTCACACACCCGCACTCTCACTCACACACCCGCACTCGCACTCACACACCTGCACTCTCACTCACACACCCGCACTCGCACTCACACACCTGCACTCTCACTTACACCCGCACTCTCTCTCACACACCCGCACTCTCACTCACACACCCGCACTCTCACTCACACACCCGCACTCTCACTCACACACCTGCACTCTCACTCACACACCTGCACTCTCACTCACACACCCGCACTCTCACTCACACACACGCACTCTCACTCACACACCCGCACTCTCTCTCACACACCCGCACTCTCACTCACACACCCGCACTCTCACTCACACACCCGCACTCTCACTCACACACCCGAACTCTCACTCACACACCCGCACTCTCACTCACACACCCGCACTCTCACTCACACACCCGCACTCTCACTCACACACCCGCACTCTCACTCACACACCCGCACTCTCACTCACACACCTGCACTCTCACTCACACACCCGCACTCTCACTCACACACCCGCACTCTCACTCACACACCCGCACTCTCACTCACACCCGCACTCTCTCTCACACACCCGCACTCTCACTCACACCCGCACTCTCACTCACACACCCGCACTCTCACTCACACACCCGCACTCTCACTCACACACCTGCACTCGCACTCACACACCCGCACTCTCACTCACACACCCGCACTCGCACTCTCACACCCGCACCCACACACCTGCACTCTCACTCACACACCCGCACTCTCACTCACACACCCGCACTCTCACTCACACACCCGCACTCTCACTCACACACCCGCACTCTCACTCACACACTCGCACTCACACACCTGCACTCTCACTCACACACCCGCACTCTCACTCACACTCCCGCACTCTCACTCACACACCCGCACTCTCACTCACACACCTGCACTCTCACTCACACACCTGTACTCTCACTCACACACCCGCACTCTCACTCACACACCCGCACTCTCACTCACACACCCGCACTCTCACTCACACACCCGCACTCTCACTCACACTCCCGCACTCTCACTCACACACCCGCACTCTCACTCACACACCCGCACTCTCACTCACACACCTGCGCTCTCACTCACACACCTGTACTCGCACTCACACACCCGCACTCTCACTCACACACCCGCACTCTCACTCACACTCCCGCACTCTCACTCACACACCCGCACTCTCACTCACACACCCGCACTCTCACTCACACACCTGCGCTCTCACTCACACACCTGTACTCGCACTCACACACCCGCACTCTCACTCACACACCCGCACTCTCACTCACACACCCGCACTCTCACTCTCACACCCGCACTCGCACTCACACACCTGCACTCTCACTCACACACCCGCACTCTCACTCACACACCCGCACTCTCACTCACACACTCGCACTCACACACCTGCACTCTCACTCACACACCCGCACTCTCACTCACACCCGCACTCTCACTCACACACCTGCACTCTCACTCACACATCCACACTCTCACTCTCACACCCGCACTCTCACTCACACACCCGCACTCTCACTCACACACCTGCACTCGCACTCACACCCGCACTCTCACTCACACACCTGCACTCTCACTCACACACCCGCACTCTCACGCACACACTCGCACTCACACACCTGCACTCTCACTCACACACCCGCACTCTCACTCACACACCCGCACTCTCACTCACACCCGCACTCTCACTCACACACCTGCACTCTCACTCACACACTCGCACTCACACACCTGCACTCTCACTCACACACCCGCACTCTCACTCACACACCCGCACTCTCACTCACACACTCGCACTCACACACCTGCACTCTCACTCACACACCCGCACTCTCACTCACACCCGCACTCTCACTCACACACCTGCACTCTCACTCACACATCCACACTCTCACTCTCACACCCGCACTCTCACTCACACACCCGCACTCTCACTCACACACCTGCACTCGCACTCACACCCGCACTCTCACTCACACACCTGCACTCTCACTCACACACCCGCACTCTCACGCACACACTCGCACTCACACACCTGCACTCTCACTCACACACCCGCACTCTCACTCACACACCCGCACTCTCACTCACACCCGCACTCTCACTCACACACCTGCACTCTCACTCACACACTCGCACTCACACACCTGCACTCTCACTCACACACCCGCACTCTCACTCACACACCCGCACTCTCACTCACACCCGCACTCTCACTCACACACCTGCACTCTCACTCACACATCCGCACTCTCACTCACACACCCGCACTCTCACTCACACACCCGCACTCTCACTCACACACCCGCACTCTCACTCTCACACCCGCACTCGCACTCACACACCCGCACTCTCACTCACACACCTGCACTCTCTCTCACACTCCCGCACTCTCACTCACACACCCGCACTCTCACTCACACCCGCACTCTCACTCACACACCCGCACTCTCACTCACACACCCGCACTCGCACTCACACCCGCACTCTCACTCACACACCTGCACTCTCACTCACACACCCGCACTCTCACGCACACACCCGCACTCTCACTCACACACCCGCACTCTCACTCACACACCCGCGCTCTCACTCACACACCCGCACTCTCACTCACACACCCGCACTCTCACTCACACACCCGCACTCTCACTCACACACCCGCACTCTCACTCTCACACCCGCACTCTCACTCACACACCCGCACTCTCACTCACACACCCGCACTCACACACCCGCACTCTCACTCACACACTCGCACTCTCACTCACACACTCGCACTCACACACCTGCACTCTCACTCACACACCCGCACTCTCACTCACACCCGCACTCTCACTCACACACCCGCACTCTCACTCTCACACCCGCACTCTCACTCACACACCCGCACTCTCACTCACACACCCGCACTCTCACTCACACACCCGCACTCTCACTCACACACCTGCACTCTCTCTCACACACCCGCACTCTCACTCACACACCTGCGCTCTCACTCACACACCTGTACTCTCACTCACACACCCGCACTCTCACTCACACCCGCACTCTCACTCACACACCCGCACTCTCACTCACACACCCGCACTCTCACTCACACACCCGCACTCTCACTCACACACCCGCACTCTCACTCACACACCTGCGCTCTCACTCACACACCCGTACTCTCTCTCACACACCCGCACTCTCACTCACACACCTGCGCTCTCACTCACACACCTGCACTCTCACTCACACACCCGCACTCTCACTCACACATCCGCACTCTCACTCTCACACCCGCACTCTCACTCACACACCCGCACTCGCACTCACACACCCGCACTCTCACTCACACACCCGCACTCTCACTCACACACCTGCACTCTCTCTCACACACCCGCACTCTCACTCACACACCCGCACTCTCACTCACACACCTGCACTCTCACTCACACACCCGCACTCTCACTCACACACCTGCACTCTCACTCACACACCCGCACTCGCACTCACACTCCCACACTCTCACTCACACACCCGCACTCTCACTCACACACCCGCACTCTCACTCACACACCTGCGCTCTCACTCACACACCTGTACTCTCACTCACACACCCGCTCTCTCACTCTCACACCCGCTCTCTCACTCTCACGCACACCCGCACTCTCTCTCACACACCCGCAGTCTCACTCACACACCCGCACTCTCACTCACACACCCGCACTCTCACTCACACACCTGTACTCTCACTCACACACCTGTACTCTCACTCACACACCCGCTCTCTCACTCTCACACCCGCTCTCTCACTCTCACGCACACCCGCACTCTCTCTCACACACCCGCACTCTCACTCCCACACCCGCACTCTCACTCACACACCCGCACTCTCACTCACACACCCGCACTCTCACTCACACACCCGCTCTCTCACTCTCACTCACACACCCGCACTCTCACTCACACTCCCGCACTCTCACTCACACACCCGCACTCTCACTCACACCCGCACTCTCACTCACACACCCGCACTCTCACTCACACACGCACTCTCACTCACACACCTGCACTCTCACTCACACACCCGCACTCTCACTCACACACCCGCACTCTCACTCACACACCTGCACTCTCATTCACACACCCGCACTCTCACTCACACACCCACTCTCACTCACACACCCGCACTCTCACTCACACACCCGCACTCTCACTCACACCCGCACTCTCACTCACACCTGTACTCTCACTCACACTCCCACACTCTCACTCACACACCCGCACTCTCACACACACACCCGCACTCTCACACACACACCCGCACTCTCACTCACACACCCGCACTCTCACTCACACACCCGCACTCTCACTCACACACCCGCACTCTCACTCACACACCCGCACTCTCACTCACACACCCGCACTCTCACTCACACACCCGCACTCGCACTCACACACCCGCACTCTCACTCACACACCCGCGCTCTCACTCACACACCCGCACTCTCACTCACACTCCCACACTCTCACTCACACACCCGCACTCTCACTCACACACCCGCACTCTCACTCACACACCCGCACTCTCACTCACACACCTGCACTCTCACTCACACACCTGTACTCTCACTCACTCACACACCTGCACTCTCACTCACACACCCGCACTCTCACTCACACACCCGTACTCTCACTCACACCTGCACTCTCACTCGCACACCCGTACTCTCACTCACACCCGCACTCTCACTCACACCTGCACTCTCACTCACACACCTGTACTCTCACTCACACACCCGCACTCTCACTCACACACCTGTACTCTCACTCACACACCCGCACTCTCTCTCACACACCCGCACTCTCACTCACACTCCCGCACTCTCACTCACACACCTGCACTCTCACTCACACACCCGCACTCTCTCTCACACACCCGCACTCTCACTCACACACCCGCACTCTCACTCACACACCCGCACTCTCACTCACACACCCGCACTCTCACTCTCACACCCGCACTCTCACTCACACACCTGCGCTCTCACTCACACACCCGCACTCTCACTCACACACCCGCACTCTCACTCACACACCCGCACTCTCACTCACACACCTGTACTCTCACTCACACACCTGCACTCTCACTCACACACCCGCACTCTCACTCACACACCTGCGCTCTCACTCACACACCCGCACTCTCACTCACACACCCGCACTCTCACTCACACACCCGCACTCTCACTCACACACCTGTACTCTCACTCACACCTGCACTCTCACTCACACACCCGCACTCTCACTCACACACCCGCACTCTCACTCACACCCGCACTCTCACTCTCACACCCACGCACTCTCACTCTCACACTCATGCACACGCACACCGCACTCCCACTCTCACCCACACTCACACCCGTACCAGCACTCTCACTCACACCAGCACTCACACCCGCACTCTCTCTCACTCCCGCACTCACACTCCCACCCGCACTCTCAATCACACCCGCACTCACACTCACACTCCCACCCGTACCAGCACTCTCACTCACACTTACACTCACACCCGCACTCACACTCCCACCCGTACCAGCACTCTCACTCACACTTACACTCACACCCGCACTCACACTCACACCCATACCAGCACTCTCACTCACACCCGCACTCACACTCACACTCACACTCACACCCGCACTCACACTCACACCCGCACTCTCTCACACTCACACTCACACTTCCACCCGTACCAGCAGTCTCACTCACACTCACACTCTGGCAGCTGGTGATGGGAACGACTCACAGGCCAGTCACTGTGGGGGCGTAGGGTCAGCTGGAGGTGGGTGTACAGATCATTGATGATGCAGTTTGTTGGGTCAAACCAGGCCAGGACTTACCCAGTCAACAGCAGGGCCCTGGGGAGTGTGGCTGAACAGAGGGATCTGGGGGGGGGGACAGGTTCACAGCTCCTTGAAAGCAGACTCCCAGGTAGACAGGGCGGTGAAGAAAGTATTCGACTTGGTAGCATTCACCGCTCCGAGCTCTGAGGATTGGAGCTGGACAGGAAACTGGTGAGACCACATTTGGAGGACAATGTACAGTTCTGTTGCCCTACTCTAGAAAGGATATTGTTAAACTAGAGAGAATGCAGAATAGATTTACTGCGAATACTACCCGGACTGAAAGGTTTGAGGTTTAGATTAGATTACATTACATTACAGTGTGGAAACAGGCCCTTTGGCCCAACAAGTCCACACCACCCCGCTGAAGCGCAACCCACCCATTCCCCTACATTTACCTCTTACCTAACACTACGGGCAATTTCCCATGGCCAATTCACCTGACCTGCACACCTTTGGACTGTGGGAGGAAACCGGAGCACCCGGAGGAAACCCACGCAGACACGGGGAGAATGTGCAAACTCCACACAGAGAGTCGCCCGAATCGGGAATTGAACCCGGGTCTCTAGCGCTGTGAGGCAGCAGTGCTAACCACTGTGCCACCGTGCCGCCCAGATGGATCATTGATGACGCAGTTTGTTGGGTATAAGGAAAGGCTGGCTAGGCTGGGACATTTTCCCGTGGAGTGTAGGAGACTGGGTGGGGGTGACCTTATAGAGGTTTATAAAATGTGAGGCAGAGAAGGCAGGGGGCCAATAGCTGTTCCCCAGGGTTGGGGGGTGAGTGTAAAACTAGAGGGTGAAGGGTTAGGGTGAGGGGGAAGAGAGCGATAGAAGGGTCCAAAGGGGGTTCTTATCCCACAGAGTGTGTCTGGAATGGACTGTCAGAGGTAGTGGTGGGGGTGAGGACTATACCGTTATTTAAGAAACATTTACACAGGGACGTGGATGGGATAGGGAGCAAACACAGGGCAAATGGGACTTGATTAAATTGTGAACAGTGGGCAGCATGAACACGCTAGGCCGAAGGGCCTGTGTGAGACTATGTCTCTCGGACTGACTTCAATCAGTTTCCAATGAACAGGCTGTGTCTGTGGACAGGACACTGAGACTGAAACGTAAAGGCCATAAAGTTCAAACACAAAACCTGGCACAGAAAATCCATAAAACACTGTAGAGGCACCCCCCCCCACCCCCCACAACCGATTCTGGAAGATCTGGACAATGGATAGGGTCGGGGGGGGCGGGGGGAGAGACTTGTGTGTGAGTTGCTGAGCCTGAGAGAGAGAGAGCGTGCACTACACACTGCCCATGGTGCAGGGAGAGACTGTAAATAAATCAGACTGAACCCTCTGACACTGCACACCGACTCACCCCAATAAAATCCAATTTTAACCCAAACCAAACCTCGCACCAGGACCTGTGTCTAAACCCTGCTCAATTGGTTTAAATCCAAGCTGTGAAGGGCAGACTGTCTGTCCCAGAATCTGTCTCATTGTCCTAATTAGGATGTGCTGAGTGGAAGGGTGGGATAGGGAGGGGGAGAGACCGGGAATTCCTGGGTAAGATGTTTCATTGAAAAGCAGATGAATTACAAACTGTGTCAATGGTCACCAGCTGCTCAGACACTTACATTGGGAAGGAGGAGCAGTCATCCCGTGTTTATCAGGATCGGGAATTACCCAGTGATCCCCCCCCATGTTTATCGGGAATTACAGTGACCAACCCCCGGCCCACCGTGTTTATTGGGAATTACCCAGTGACCCCTCTCCCCCTCCCCGTGTTTATCGGGAATGACCCAGTGACCCCCCCCCCAGTGTTTATCAGGAATTACCCAGTGCCCCCCCGCCCCGTGTTTATCGGGAATTACCCAGTGACCCCCCTCCCTGTGTTTATCGGGAATTACCCAGTGACCCCCCCCCCATGTTTATCCAGATCAGGACCGGTCCCAGTCACCGATCAGGATACAGAGTTCCCAGTCTCCCTGATGCTCTGGGTGCCTCTTGTGTGTCTGAGTGAGTAACTGATACTGGGCTGGTGACCAGTGCAGACCTCAGTAAGACAGGGAGCTGGGATCATTCCCAGACTGTTCCCCCCGTCAGGCTCTCCCCACTTAGGCAGATGGTGGAGTTGGAACTGAATAAATCCCTGGCATTAGGAATCGAACGGTGACCATGAGTCTCTTGTTGCTCGTTGACCTGGATCACTACCATCCCCACAGGAAGGAAACTCCCACCTTACCCAGTCTGGCCCAGATGTGTCTCTTGACCCACAGCAATGTGGTTGACACTAATCCTCTGGACAGTTAGGGAAAGCTGGTTGATCCAGGGATTCCCACATCCCGTGGATGAATGGGAGTCACTGCTGCCAGGCCTGGGGCCTACAAATTGGCTCCGTTCGATTCCTAATGCCAGGGATTTATTCAATCCCAACTCCACCATCTGCCCAAGTGGGGAGAGCCTGACTGGGGGAACAGTCTGGGAATGATCCCAGCTCCCTGTCTTACTGAGGTCTGCACTGGTCACAGCGACAGTCCACCAGCCCAGCCCAGTTCCTGCTGGAGGCGGGGGGGGGTGAGGGAGAGGTGAGTCCAAAACCTTTTTGGTTCTATGTAAATACATGAGACTTCAGTTTTAGACGTGACCTGTATAATGAAAGGGGAATGGTCAGCTCTCTCACTGAGTGGTTTAGCTCAGTCCACAACTGGTTGGGAGTACATCAGTGAGCACGGACACACACACACACACAGGGACACACACACGGACACCCACACCCTCACACACAGACACACACACACCCACACAGGGACACACACACGGACACCCACACCCTCACACACAGACACACACACACCCACACAGGGACACACACACGGACACCCACACCCTCACACACAGACACACACACACCCACACAGGGACACACACACGGACACACACCCTCACACACGGACACACACACACCCACACAGGGACACACACACGGACACACACCCTCACACACAGACACACACACACCCACACAGGGACACACACACGGACACCCACACCCTCACACACAGACACACACACACCCACACAGGGACACACACACGGACTCACACCCTCACACACGGACACACACACACCCACACAGGGACACACACACGGACACACACACCCTCACACACGGACACACACACACCCACACAGGGACACACACACGGACACACACCCTCACACACGGACACACACACACCCACACAGGGACACACACACGGACACACACCCTCACACACGGACACACACACACCCACACAGGGACACACACACGGACACACACCCTCACACACGGACACACACACACCCACACAGGGACACACACACGGACACACACCCTCACACACGGACACACACACACCCACACAGGGACACACACACGGACACACACACCCTCACACACAGACACACACACACCCACACCCACACAGGGACACACACACGGACACGGACACCCACACCCTCACACACAGACACACACCCTCACACACGGACACACACACACCCACACAGGGACACACACACGGACACACACCCTCACACACGGACACACACACACCCACACAGGGACACACACACGGACACACACCCTCACACACAGACACACACACCCACACAGGGACACACACACACACGGACACACACCCTCACACACGGACACACACACACCCACACAGGGACACACACACGGACACACACCCTCACACACAGACACACACACACCCACACAGGGACACACACACGGACACCCACACCCTCACACACAGACACACACACCCACACAGGGACACACACACGGACACACACCCTCACACACAGACACACACACCCACACAGGGACACACACACAGACACACACCCTCACACACGGACACACACACACCCACACAGGGACACACACACGGACACACACCCTCACACACAGACACACACACACCCACACAGGGACACACACACGGACACCCACACCCTCACACACAGACACACACCCTCACACACGGACACACACACACCCACACAGGGACACACACACGGACACACACCCTCACACACGGACACACACACACCCACACAGGGACACACACACGGACACGGACACCCACACCCTCACACACAGACACACACCCTCACACACGGACACACACACACCCACACAGGGACACACACACGGACACCCACACCCTCACACACAGACACACACACACCCACACAGGGACACACACACGGACACGGACACCCTCACACACGGACACACACACACCCACACAGGGACACACACACGGACACCCACACCCTCACACACGGACACACACACACCCACACAGGGACACACACACGGACACACACCCTCACACACGGACACACACACACCCACACAGGGACACACACACGGACACGGACACCCACACCCTCACACACAGACACACACCCTCACACACGGACACACACACACCCACACAGGGACACACACACGGACACACACCCTCACACACGGACACACACACACCCACACAGGGACACACACACGGACACACACCCTCACACACGGACACACACACACCCACACAGGGACACACACACGGACACACACACCCACACCCTCACACACAGACACACACCCTCACACACGGACACACACACACCCACACAGGGACACACACACGGACACCCACACCCTCACACACAGACACACACACACCCACACAGGGACACACACACGGACACGGACACCCACACCCTCACACACAGACACACACACCCACACAGGGACACACACACGGACACGGACACCCACACCCTCACACACAGACACACACACCCACACAGGGACACATACACACACGGACACACACCCTCACACACACACACACAGACACACACATACTCACACACAAACTTACGCCCACACACTCATTCACTCACAAACACACACACACACACACATGGACACACACCCTCACACACACATACTCACACACAAACCTACACCCACACACTCACACACACACAGACACACACAAGCACACACCCTCACACACAGACACACCCACCCACACACATGGGGACACACACGCCCACACACACGGGGACACACACACAGACAAACACACAGACACACATACACACACACACACGGACACACGTATACACACACAGACACGGACATACACAACCACACCCTCACACACGGACACAGACACACACACAGAAACAGACACACACATACATGTCCACACACAGACAAACACGCATGGACACACACACGTACACACACACGGACACACGCACTCGGACCTGTGCATACACACACACACACACAAACACAGTCACACTCACAGACATGTGCACACACACAAACACATTTCCAGATGTGTGCATACACATGTATAAACACAGACACATGTTCAAACGTGTGTACACAGAGGCGTGTGCACACACATACACATATTCTCAGGCGTGTGCACACACAGGCACATGTGTGTACACACACTCACAAACACAAGTGCACACACACACTGCAGAATCCAGAATCTAGACAGAATATCCCAGGGCTACTGTGAAACCTCTCTGAGTGATCCTTCGGTGACAGCAAAGCTGAGGAAGGTAGACGATGCCAGGAAACAGCCTCTGGGAGACCCATCTCCCCATGCAGCGAGGTACACCCCAGCTTAGAGGAGGCCAAGGAAAGGTAAAGGAGTAAAACAGCTCAGATTACTGCAGGTAAGCTAACACAGACTCGATGGGCCGAAGGTGCTGGGAGACTCAGAATGGTATGAAGGCAGATTGGGCTCCCTGCTCTGGTCTCGAACTCAGCCTCGTGTCCCCAGCTCGTCACCAGAAGCCAATGGACTCGGCAGCAACTAAACAGCAGGGTCTGGCGAGGATGTGATGCCCCCCACAGTTAAACAGCCCACACCAGGAATCACTGACAAAGAACTGGGTTTGGGAGATTGAAGAATATCCAGTGGGAAAGGATCAGGAGCATCAAGAATGACAAGACTTTCAGAACAAGAGGGAAGAAAGCAAACACGTTGGGTACAAAGGTTCAAATATTAGTCAGGTCACACGGGCAAGTGAGGACGCGACGGAGACAAAACCTCTGATCCAGAACAACAGCAGTGGGTTAAACTCGGAGAAAAGGGAGCAGAGATGTCAACAACAGCCTAAATAAAGGAACTGCCTGTCCCAGAATGAGCTGCCAGGCATGTAGATAGAGAGTTCGATCAGCTCAGACAGGATTAAACCTCACAGGATATTGCCTTGTTCTCACATCACAACTATTCAATGGCAGATATTCGAGTTTTATTCTAGGCTCTGTCACCTTGGAACTGACAAACACGAGTGTGGGCACTGCACCTGAATACTGACTAAGACAGGGCAATCAGCAAACACACCCACACTCACACTCACACACACACACTCACACTCAGACACACACACACTCACACTCTCACATACTCACTCCCACACTCACACTCACACACACACACACTCACACACTCACACACTCACACAACCACACACACACACACTCAGACACACACACACTCAGACACACACACTCACCCTCAGACACACACACACTCACACACACCCACACTCAGACACACACACACAACCACACCCCCACACTCAGACACACACAACCACACCCCCACACTCAGACACACACACACTCACACACACCCACTCAGACACACACACACAACCACACCCCCACACTCAGACACACACAACCACACCCCCACACTCAGACACACACACACTCACACTCACATACACACAACCACCCCCATACACTCACACTCAGACACACACACACTCATACTCACACACACACACAACCACACCCACACACAGACACACACACTCACACACACACACTCACACTCAGACACACTCATACTCACACACACTCACACTCAGACACACACACACACTCATACTCACACTCACACACACACCCACACTCAGACACACACTCACACACACTCAGACACACACACTCTCACACTCAGACACACACACTCTCACACACCCACACACTCAGACACACACACACACACACTCAGACACACACACACACACACACTCACACTCAGACACACACCCACATCTCTCAGACACACACTCAGACACACACACAAACACACTCAGATACACATACCCACACACACACACTCAGACACACACACCCTCAGACACACACACACACTCAGACACACACACCCTCACACTCAGACACACACACCCACACGCAGACACACTCATACGCACACACTCACACAAACACACTCAGACACACATACCCACACACGCACACACTCACACTCAGACACACATACCCACACACGCACATACTCACACTCAGACACACACACCCACACTCTCTGACACCCACACACACACTCAGACACACACACTCACACGCACACACACACACTCACACTCAGACACACATACCCACACACTCGCCCACACACTCAGACACACACACCCAGACACACACACTCTCACAGTCCCTCTCATACACTCTCCCACCCTCACACACACTCTCCCACCCTCACACACACTCTCTCACCGTCACACAGTCGCTCACACACACCCTCACCCTCACACAGTCCCTCACACACACACACACTCTGATGCTCACACACACTCACTCACACACTCTCACCTTCACACAGTCCCGCACACACACACTCTCACTCTCACACAGCCCCTCAAACAGTCCCTCACACTTTCCCACTCTCACACACTCTCTCACTGTCACACAGTCCCTCACACACACACTCTCACCGTCTCACACACTCTCGCACACACTGTCTCACTCTCACACAGTCCCTCTCACACACTCTTCCTCCCTCACACTCTCCCACTCTCACACACTCTCTCACCCTCACACAGCCCCTCACCCTCAAACACACTCACCCTCACACACACTCACTCTCACACACACACTCTCTCACCCTCACACAGCCCCTCACACACACTCTCTCACAGTCCCTCACACACACTCTCTCACAGTCCCTCACACACACACTCTCACAGTCCCTCACACACACTCTCTCACAGTCCCTCACACACACTCTCTCACAGTCCCTCACACACTCTCTCACAGTCCCTCACACACACTCTCTCACAGTCCCTCACACACTCTCTCACAGTCCCTCACACACACTCTCACACAGTCCCTCACACACACTCTCTCACAGCCCCTCACACACACACTCACCCTCACACAGTCTCTCACACACACTCTCACCATCACACAGCCTCTCACCCACACACTCACCCTCACACAGCCTCTCACACACTCTCCCACCCTCACACAGCCCCTCACACACACTCTCCCACCCTCACACAGTCCCTCACACACACTCTCTCAGTCCCTCACACACACTCTCCCACCCTCACACACACTCTCTCACCCTCACACAGTCCCTCACACACACTCTCTCACAGTCCCTCACACACACTCTCCCACCCTCACACACACTCTCTCACCCTCACACAGTCCCTCACACACACTCTCTCACAGTCCCTCACACACACTCTCCCACCCTCACACAGTCCCTCACATACACACTCTCCCACCCTCTCACAGTCCCTCACACACACTCTCCCACCCTCACACACACTCTCTCACCCTCGCACAGTCCCTCACACACACTCTCTCACAGTCCCTCACACACACTCTCCCACCCTCACACAGTCCCTCACATACACACTCTCCCACCCTCACACACACACTCTCACCCTCACACAGTCCCTCACACACACTCTCTCACAGTCCCTCACACACACTCTCCCACCCTCTGACAGTCCCTCACACACACTCTCTCACCCTCGCAGTCCCTCACACACACTCTCTCACAGTCCCTCACACACACTCTCCCACCCTCTCACAGTCCCTCACACACACTCTCGCACAGTCCCTCACACACACTCTCCCACCCTCTCACAGTCCCTCACACACACTCTCTCACCCTCGCAGTCCCTCACACACACTCTCCCACCCTCTCACAGTCCCTCACACACACTCTCTCACCCTCACAGTCCCTCACACACACTCTCTCACCCTCGCAGTCCCTCACACACACTCTCTCACAGTCCCTCACACACACTCTCTCACCCTCTCACAGTCCCTCACACACACTCTCTCACCCTCACAGTCCCTCACACACACTCTCTCACAGTCCCTCACACACACTCTCGCACAGGCCCTCACACACACTCTCCCACCCTCTCACAGTCCCTCACACACACTCTCTCACAGTCCCTCACACACACTCTCCCACCCTCTCACAGTCCCTCACACACACTCTCTCACAGTCCCTCACACACACTCTCCCACCCTCACACAGTCCCTCGCACACACTCTCTCACAGTCCCTCACACACACTCTCCCACCCTCACACACACTCTCTCACAGTCCCTCACACACACTCTCTCACAGTCCCTCACACACACTCTCTGACCCTCACACAGTCCCTCACACACACTCTCTCACAGTCCCTCACACACACTCTCTCACCCTCACACAGTCCCTCACACACACACTCACCCTCACACACACTCTCCCACCCTCTCACAGTCCCTCACACACACTCTCCCACCCTCTCACAGTCCCTCACATACACACTCTCCCACCCTCGCACAGTCCCTCACACACACACTCTCACCCTGACACACACTCTCTCACCCTCGCACAGTCCCTCACACACACACTCTCACCCTCGCACACACTCTCTCACGCTCGCACAGTCCCTCACACACACTCTCCCACCCTCACACAGTCCCTCACATACACACTCTCCCACCCTCACACAGTCCCTCGCACACACTCTCCCAACCTCACACAATCCCTCACACACACTCTCTCACAGTCCCTCACACACACTCTCCCACCCTCACACAGTCCCTCGCACACACTCTCCCAACCTCACACAATCCCTCACACACACTCTCTCACAGTCCCTCACACACACTCTCTCACCCTCGCACAGTCCCTCACACACACACTCACCCTCGCACACACACTCTCACCCTCGCACAGTCCCTCACACACACTCTCCCACCCTCACACACACTCTCTCACCCTCACACAGTCCCTCACACACACTCTCACCCTCACACACACTCTCCCACCCTCTCACAGTCCCTCACACACACTCTCCCACCCTCTCACAGTCCCTCACATACACACTCTCCCACCCTCACACAGCCCCTCACACACACTCTCTCACCCTCGCACAGTCCCTCACACACACACTCTCACCCTCGCACACACACTCTCACCCTCGCACAGTCCCTCACACACACTCTCCCACCCTCACACAGCCCCTCACACACACTCTCCCACCCTCACACAGTCCCTCACACACACTCTCTCACAGTCCCTCACACACACTCTCCCACCCTCACACAGTCCCTCACACACACTCTCTCACCCTCGCACAGTCCCTCACACACACTCTCCCACCCTCACACAGTCCCTTACACACACACTCACCCTCACACAGCCCCTCACACACACTCTCTCACAGTCCCTCACACACACTCTCTCACCCTCGCACAGTCCCTCACACACACTCTCCCACCCTCACACAGTCCCTTACACACACACTCACCCTCACACAGTCCCTCACACACACTCTCTCACAGTCCCTCACACACACTCTCCCACCCTCACACACACTCTCTCACAGTCCCTCACACACACTCTCCCACCCTCACACAGTCCCTCACACACACTCTCTCACAGTCCCTCACACACACTCTCCCACCCTCACACAGTCCCTCACACACACACTCTCACCCTCGCACACACTCTCTCACCCTCGCACAGTCCCTCACACACACTCTCCCACCCTCACACACACTCTCTCACAGTCCCTCACACACACTCTCCCACCCTCACACAGTCCCTCACACACACTCTCTCACAGTCCCTCACACACACTCTCCCACCCTCACACAGTCCCTCACACACACACTCTCACCCTCGCACACACTCTCTCACCCTCGCACAGTCCCTCACACACACTCTCCCACCCTCACACACACTCTCTCACAGTCCCTCACACACACTCTCCCACCCTCACACAGTCCCTCACACACACTCTCCCACCCTCACACACACTCTCTCACCCTCACACAGCCCCTCACACACACTCTCCCACCCTCACACAGTCCCTCACACACACTCTCCCACCCTCACACACACTCTCTCACCCTCACACAGCCCCTCACACACACTCTCCCACCCTCACACAGTCCCTCACACACTCTCTCACAGTCCCTCACACACACTCTCTCACAGTCCCTCACACACACTCTCCCACCCTCACACAGTCCCTCACACACACACTCTCACCCTCGCACACACTCTCTCACCCTCGCACAGTCCCTCACACACACACTCTCACCCTCGCACAGTCCCTCACACACACTCTCTCACCCTCGCACAGTCCCTCACACACACTCTCTCACCCTCGCACAGTCCCTCACACACACTCTCCCACCCTCACACAGCCCCTCACACACACACTCTCACCCTCGCACAGTCCCTCACACACACTCTCTCACAGTCCCTCACACACACTCTCTCACCCTCACACAGTCCCTCACACACACTCTCCCACCCTCACACAGCCCCTCACACACACTCTCTCACAGTCCCTCACACACACTCTCTCACCCTCGCACAGTCCCTCACACACACTCACTCACCCTCGCAAAGTCCCTCACACACACTCTCCCACCCTCACACAGCCCCTCACACACACTCTCTCACAGTCCCTCACACACACTCTCTCACCCTCGCACAGTCCCTCACACACACTCTCTCACCCTCACACAGCCCCTCACACACACTCTCTCACAGCCCCTCACACACACTCTCTCACAGTCCCTCTCACACACTCTCTCACAGTCCCTCACACACACTCTCCCACCCTCTCACAGCCCCTCACACACACTCTCTCACAGTCCCTTACACACACACTCACCCTCACACAGCCCCTCACACACACTCTCTCACCCTCACACACACTCTCTCACCCTCGCACAGTCCCTCACACACACTCTCTCACCCTCACACAGCCCCTCACACACACTCTCTCACCCTCACACACACTCTCTCACCCTCGCACAGTCCCTCACACACACTCTCTCACCCTCACACAGCCCCTCACACACACTCTCTCACAGCCCCTCACACACACTCTCTCACAGTCCCTCTCACACACTCTCTCACAGTCCCTCACACACACTCTCCCACCCTCACACAGCCCCTCACACACACTCTCTCACAGTCCCTCACACACACTCTCTCACCCTCGCACAGTCCCTCACACACACTCTCTCACCCTCACACAGCCCCTCACACACACTCTCTCACAGCCCCTCACACACACACTCTCACAGTCCCTCACACACACTCTCTCACAGTCCCTCACACACACTCTCCCACCCTCTCACAGCCCCTCACACACACTCTCTCACCCTCACACAGTCCCTCACATACACACTCTCCCACCCTCTCACAGTCCCTCACACACTCTCTCACAGTCCCTCACACACACTCTCTCACAGTCCCTCACACACACTCTCCCACCCTCACACAGTCCCTCACACACTCTCTCACAGTCCCTCACACACACTCTCTCACAGTCCCTCACACACACTCTCCCACCCTCACACAGTCCCTCACACACACTCTCTCACCCTCACACACACTCTCTCACCCTCACACACACTCTCCCACCCTCACACAGTCCCTCACATACACACTCTCCCACCCTCTCACAGTCCCTCACACACACTCTCCCACCCTCACACACACTCTCTCACCCTCACACAGTCCCTCACACACACTCTCTCACAGTCCCTCACACACACTCTCCCACCCTCACACAGTCCCTCACATACACACTCTCCCACCCTCTCACAGTCCCTCACACACACTCTCCCACCCTCACACACACTCTCTCACCCTCACACAGTCCCTCACACACACTCTCTCACAGTCCCTCACACACACCCTCTCACAGTCCCTCACACACACTCTCACCCTCACACAGCCCCTTACACACACACACACTCTCACACAACCTCTTACACACACACACACTCACCCTCACACAGCCCCTTACACACACACACACTCTCACACAACCTCTTACACACACACACACTCACCCTCACACAGCCCCTTACACACACACTCACCCTCACACAGCCCCTCACACACACTCTCTCACCCTTGCACAGTCCCTCACATACACACTCTCCCACCCTCACACACACTCTCTCACCCTCACACAGTCCCTCACACACACTCTCTCACAGTCCCTCACACACACTCTCTCACCCTTGCACAGTCCCTCACATACACACTCTCCCACCCTCACACACACTCTCTCACAGTCCCTCACACACACTCTCTCACAGTCCCTCACACACACTCTCCCACCCTCACACAGTCCCTCACACACACTCTCTCACAGTCCCTTACACACACACTCACCCTCACACAGCCCCTCACACACACTCTCTCACCCTTGCACAGTCCCTCACATACACACTCTCCCACCCTCACACACACTCTCTCACCCTCACACAGTCCCTCACACACACTCTCCCACCCTCACAGAGTCCCTCACACACACTCTCTCACAGTCCCTCACACACACTCTCTCACAGTCCCTCACACACACTCTCCCACCCTCACACAGTCCCTCACACACACTCTCTCACAGTCCCTCACACACACTCTCCCACCCTCTCACAGTCCCTCACACACACTCTCTCACCCTCGCAGTCCCTCACACACACTCTCTCACCCTCGCAGTCCCTCACACACACTGTCCCACCCTCACACACACTCTCTCACCCTCACACAGTCCCTCACACACACTCTCCCACCCTCACAGAGTCCCTCACACACACTCTCTCACAGTCCCTCACACACACTCTCTCACAGTCCCTCACACACACTCTCCCACCCTCACACAGCCCCTCGCACACACTCTCCCACCCTCACACAGCCCCTCACACACACTCTCTCACCCTCGCACAGTCCCTCACACACACAGTCTCACCCTCGCACACACTCTCTCACCCTCGCACAGTCCCTCACACACACTCTCCCACCCTCACAAAGTCCCTCACATACACACTCTCCCACCCTCACCCAGCCCCTCACACACACTCTCACCCTCGCACAGCCCCTCGCACACACTCTCTCACACTCGCACAGTCCCTCACACACACACTCTCACCCTCGCACAGTCCCTCACACACACTCTCTCACCCTCGCACAGTCCCTCACACACACACTCTCACCCTCGCACAGTCCCTCACACACACTCTCTCACAGTCCCTCACACACACTCTCTCACCCTCGCACAGTCCCTCACACACACTCTCTCACCCTCACACAGTCCCTCACACACACTCTCCCACCCTCACACAGCCCCTCACACACACTCTCTCACAGTCCCTCACACACACTCTCTCACCCTCGCACAGTCCCTCACACACACTCACTCACCCTCGCAAAGTCCCTCACACACACTCTCCCACCCTCACACAGCCCCTCACACACACTCTCTCACAGTCCCTCTCACACACTCTCCCACGCTCACACAGCCCCTCACACACACTCTCTCACAGCCCCTCACACACACTCTCTCACAGTCCCTCTCACACACTCTCCCACCCTCTCACAGTCCCTCACACACACTCTCTCACAGTCCCTCACATACACACTCTCCCACCCTCACACAGTCCCTCACACACACTCTCCCACCCTCACACAGTCCCTCACACACACTCTCTCACAGTCCCTCACACACACTCTCCCACCCTCTCACAGCCCCTCACACACACTCTCTCACCCTCACACCGTCCCTCACATACACACTCTCCCACCCTCTCACAGTCCCTCACACACTCTCTCACAGTCCCTCACACACACTCTCTCACAGTCCCTCACACACACTCTCCCACCCTCACACAGTCCCTCACACACTCTCTCACAGTCCCTCACACACACTCTCCCACCCTCACACAGTCCCTCACACACACTCTCTCACCCTCACACACACTCTCTCACCCTCACACAGTCCCTCACACACACTCTCTCACAGTCCCTCGCACACACTCTCCCACCCTCACACAGTCCCTCACATACACACTCTCCCACCTTCTCACAGTCCCTCACACACACTCTCCCACCCTCACACACACTCTCTCACCCTCACACAGTCCCTCACACACACTCTCTCACAGTCCCTCACACACACTCTCCCACCCTCACACAGTCCCTCACATACACACTCTCCCACCCTCTCACAGTCCCTCACACACACTCTCCCACCCTCACACACACTCTCTCACCCTCACACAGTCCCTCACACACACTCTCTCACAGTCCCTCACACACACCCTCTCACAGTCCCTCACACACACTCTCTCACAGTCCCTCACACACACTCTCACCCTCACACAGCCCCTTACACACACACACACTCTCACACAACCTCTTACACACACACACACTCACCCTCACACAGCCCCTTACACACACACACACTCTCACACAACCTCTTACACACACACACACTCACCCTCACACAGCCCCTTACACACACACTCACCCTCACACAGCCCCTCACACACACTCTCTCACCCTTGCACAGTCCCTCACATACACACTCTCCCACCCTCACACACACTCTCTCACCCTCACACAGTCCCTCACACACACTCTCTCACAGTCCCTCACACACACTCTCTCACCCTTGCACAGTCCCTCACATACACACTCTCCCACCCTCACACACACTCTCACAGTCCCTCACACACACTCTCTCACAGTCCCTCACACACACTCTCCCACCCTCACTCAGTCCCTCACACACACTCTCTCACAGTCCCTTACACACACACTCACCCTCACACAGCCCCTCACACACACTCTCTCACCCTTGCACAGTCCCTCACATACACACTCTCCCACCCTCACACACACTCTCACAGTCCCTCACACACACTCTCTCACAGTCCCTCACACACACTCTCCCACCCTCACTCAGTCCCTCACACACACTCTCACACAGTCCCTCACACACACTCTCTCACCCTTGCACAGTCCCTCACATACACACTCTCCCACCCTCACACACACTCTCACAGTCCCTCACACACACTCTCTCACAGTCCCTCACACACACTCTCCCACCCTCACTCAGTCCCTCACACACACTCTCTCACAGTCCCTCACACACACTCTCCCACCCTCACTCAGTCCCTCACACACACTCTCACACAGTCCCTCACACACACTCTCTCACCCTTGCACAGTCCCTCACATACACACTCTCCCACCCTCACACACACTCTCACAGTCCCTCACACACACTCTCTCACAGTCCCTCACACACACTCTCTCACAGTCCCTCACACACACTCTCCCACCCTCACTCAGTCCCTCACACACACTCTCTCACAGTCCCTTACACACACACTCACCCTCACACAGCCCCTCACACACACTCTCTCACCCTTGCACAGTCCCTCACATACACACTCTCCCACCCTCACACACACTCTCCCACCCTCACAGAGTCCCTCACACACACTCTCTCACAGTCCCTCACACACACTCTCTCACAGTCCCTCACACACACTCTCCCACCCTCACACAGTCCCTCACACACACTCTCTCACAGTCCCTCACACACACTCTCCCACCCTCTCACAGTCCCTCACACACACTCTCTCACCCTCGCAGTCCCTCACACACACTCTCTCACCCTCGCAGTCCCTCACACACACTCTCCCACCCTCACACACACTCTCTCACCCTCACACAGGCCCTCACACACACTCTCTCACCCTCACACAGTCCCTCACACACACTCTCCCACCCTCACAGAGTCCCTCACACACACTCTCTCACAGTCCCTCACACACACTCTCTCACAGTCCCTCACACACACTCTCCCACCCTCACACAGTCCCTCGCACACACTCTCTCACCCTCGCACAGTCCCTCACACACACAGTCTCACCCTCGCACACACTCTCCCACCCTCACAGAGTCCCTCACACACACTCTCTCACAGTCCCTCACACACACTCTCCCACCCTCACACAGTCCCTCACACACACTCTCTCACCCTCGCAGTCCCTCACACACACTCTCCCACCCTCACAGAGTCCCTCACACACACTCTCTCACAGTCCCTCACACACACTCTCTCACAGTCCCTCACACACACTCTCCCACCCTCACACAGTCCCTCGCACACACTCTCTCACCCTCGCACAGTCCCTCACACACACAGTCTCACCCTCGCACACACTCTCCCACCCTCACAGAGTCCCTCACACACACTCTCTCACAGTCCCTCACACACACTCTCCCACCCTCACACAGTCCCTCACACACACTCTCCCACCCTCACACAGTCCCTCACATACACACTCTCCCACCCTCACACAGCCCCTCACACACACTCTCTCACCCTCGCACAGCCCCTCACACACACTCTCTCACCCTCGCACAGTCCCTCACACACACTCTCCCACCCTCACACACACTCTCCCACCCTCACACAGCCCCTCACACACACTCTCCCACCCTCACACAGTCCCTCACACACACACTCTCACCCTCGCACACACTCTCTCACCCTCGCACAGTCCCTCACACACACTCTCCCACTCTCACACAGCCCCTCACACACACTCTCTCACCCTCACACAGCCCCTCACCCTCAAACACACTCACCCTCACACAGTCCCTCACACACACACTCTCACCCTCGCACACACTCTCTCACCCTCGCACAGTCCCTCACACACACACTCTCACCCTCGCAGTCCCTCACACACACTCTCTCACCCTCGCACAGTCCCTCACACACACTCTCCCACCCTCACACAGCCCCTCACACACACTCTCACAGTCCCTCACACACACTCTCCCACCCTCACACAGCCCCTCACACACTCTCTCACAGTCCCTCACACACACTCTCACCCTCGCACAGTCCCTCACACACACTCTCTCACCCTCGCACAGTCCCTCACACACACTCTCTCACAGTCCCTCACACACACTCTCCCACCCTCACACACACTCTCTCACAGTCCCTCACACACACTCTCTCACCCTCGCACAGTCCCTCACACACACTCTCTCACAGTCCCTCACACACACTCTCTCACAGTCCCTCACACACACACTCTCACCCTCGCACAGTCCCTCACACACACTCTCTCACCCTCGCACAGTCCCTCACACACACTCTCTCACCCTCGCAAAGTCCCTCACACACACTCTCTCACAGTCCCTCACACACACTCTCTCACCCTCGCACAGTCCATCACACACACCC